>NW_008353598.1:1616380-1628994 GCF_000622305.1 Nannospalax galili | reverse complement strand
TATATATGAGTATTATGCCTATATGTATGTAAGTATACCCATGCATGCAATGTGCTCAGGAGCCAAAAAAAAAAAGTGTCAGGTGCCCTGGAACTTAAGTTAGGGACAGTGTTTAGTTGCCATTAAGGTACTGACAGCTGAACTCAGATCTTCTGCAAAATGAGTCAGTATTACTAACTGCAAAGCCATATCTCCAGGACCCCAACATGAAATTTTAATTTGCAGTCTTGGAAAATAAGCCCGTCCTGCCAGTAATCATAGTAAACACAACCTCACATCGTACTCCAAATCCTGTCTTCTAATTTTAAATATCTTTCTAAGAGAGTGACTCCCAAGTAAATTCAAGAAGATATATGTGTCTTAGTTGGCTCATTTGTAAATAAAGAAATAAAATATGTCTTTGAGATCATGAAAGTTAATTGCAATAACAGAGATACCAGATGTTAAATGGTTTGCAAAATTATATTTAAGTATGCATACATGACTTTTGAAAGAAATCTCTGATGGTTACTTATTATTTTTATTATTATTATTTTGTCAAGGATGTCTTAATATTGAAAGTACATCAGTATAATTTCCATGAATTAGTTTTTATGGAAAGTCAGCAGATGAAAAGGCTCAGATATCCATGAGGTAGAATCCACATTTCCGTTACCTGTTCAACCATGGTCTGTTATTATCTCCCTAGGTGGTTTTCAGTTGTTTTGTTTGTTTGTTGATGATTGGTTTTGTTTTTACAATTTTTGAAAAAGCATTTTTTCAGCAAATGGTTTTATCTCATTTCAAATTCAAACTGTTCTATTGACACCACTTGCATATCAAATATGTAAATTATTGGACAACCAAGTTAATCGTAGACCTGCTTCATCAGTCTTCCAGAGCTAGCGTCAAATTCAATGTGCGCATTTGGCTCAAAAATACATATTAAGTAATTAATTGTGTCATTTCATGTAGGGTTTTCACTGTAAAAACCACACTATGATATCATAGCTCTGCAAACATCAGCTCAAGATGTTTGGCAGCTCTTTAAATGATTTAATCATTGGCAAACAATAGGTTTCCAGTATTGAAGCATAATCCTTGACCATCCATCAGCCTAGTGAATAATCCCTTTGTTCACTTCATTATCCTCAAACATGTAACCTGCTATATTCATGCATGACCTAGCTCAAGAGTCTCAGTTGCAAAACACAAATTAAAACTAAAATTCCCTAACATCTCTTCTCCAGTGAAAAAATATACCTAATGTACTTAAGAGTTCACATAGGCAAATTGAATACTAAGTAGAAAATCTAAATGACTCCCAATGAAGCCTAAAAAATAAAAATAGCAATGAAAAGTCCTTAAATTTAAGAATGCAGAGTTTCAAGGTGCCAATAATTAATCTTAAACCTCCCTGAGTGACAAAGGGCACTTCGTTGTAATCCTCTATAATATCAATTATTACAAATTATTGAATTTTGTGCTTTATGTATTAGCTACAAATTTTTCTTTAAAACTTGCTGATGATTCATAAAACATTTTCAAATATTAGAACATCTTCCATTTGTGGTAAGTAGGTGTTTACTTTCAATTTCTCAATCTTCAGTATAGAATAATATGGTTCATTTTTTATTCATATTGATAATTACCATAACCACTGTTGTATATACCATGTTTAAATTTGGTATATAAGTTGAATACTATATATTAATATTATTTAACACATTATTCAGTAAAGAGAAATTGGACATTTCCAACAATTCCATATTCACTGGCTTTTAGTTGAGAGTGTGTGGGCTAGACATAGCATTATTGATATATATATAGAGAATTACAGATTATGGAAAATAATCATCTTGGCCATCACCCACATACATTCCTGAAAACAAAGCTACAATAAAATTCCACTCCTCCATTAATGGCACCAGACAAAAATTTACCTAATTCCTACACTTTGGCAGTTAATTGTAGATCACTGGTCCAGAGTACTCTCGTCCTTCAGAGATTTTTGTCACTTTTGTAAATGTATAACCCAACTTAATTTTTTTTATTAATTCCAAAATTTCATACAACATATTTTTCTCATTTTCAGACCTCTTCCCTCCTCTGCAGTCTCTCCCCACTAACCAGCTCTGCCACAGATTTCATGCCGCCCCATAATTATCTATAATTTTACTTATTTATCATTGTTTTGTGTGTGTGTGTGTGTGTTTTAAAGGCCTATCAATTCTAATTCGTGCCTACTAAGTGGAAGATCCTTAGAGATTAGGAAACTAAAGGTGCCATGGGGGCATTGTTCATGGGAGGGGAGAGAGAATACAGTGATATAAATGAGAATGTGGAGTAATAGATAAGACAGATTTAATGGGATGGGGAACAGGAAGGAAGGGCAGAAGAGGGAGTAAGAGGAAAGATAACTAACAGTAAAGGCCTTTCAAAGAGTCTTGTGGAAGCTTATTATGGAAGCTTCTCTCAATATATCCAAATACAATATAAAAAGAGTTTAAAGATAGTTACCGTATAACAAGCTTCAATGGCCTTAATGGAATAGTAAATATAGTCCAACTTTTGTTATTTTTTTGTCTTCGTTTCTCAACCCTGCCCAATTGTGGTTTATTATTCTTATTATCACTTGACAAATGCTGACATATGGGATGTCTGCTTGTTCTTCATCTCTCAATTGCAATAAAAATCGGGGCTTGTGTCATTTCTTTCATTATTCTTTCTCTAACGCCTGGGCCATTCCTGGAATGCAGTAAGTGCTTGATAAATATGTGTTGAATGTATGACTAATCACAGTAGCATCCTGAACTCTGTCTCCTGCCTTGGAATTGCTCCCTAGGTAGAGTCCTGCCATCGCTCTCTGCCCTTACCCTGGTCGTTCTCCATGCTCCCTGAACGACCATTTCCAAAGGCAAAACTAATTGTGCTATCCTTGTATTTAAATACCTTTAGACTTGGCTTTTCCTTCAGCCTAAGTACATCTTTCCTGGGCACTGAGTTTCAGATTTCAATGTAATTACTGTCATCTTGATAAAAGTTTTCAGATAATTTTCAGACATCATTAGAAGTATCAAATATAGACACTCTACTACTTAATCCTATTTATTCTTTTTCAGTTTTACTTAAATTCTTTGTAGCATTGAATAAATTATTTTTTCTCTTTTACTACATTTTAAAGTCCAGTGTCAAGAGTGAAAACAAATCAGTTTATCTGGTCCAATGGTATGTCCTTAAACACCCAAAAGGGAAGTATAACCAAAGATTAAACACACACACACACACACACACACACACACACATATATATATATATAACTTAAATAAATAATGAATGCCGTGTATATGAACTTTAGAGGTTGTAGTAATATGTAATGGAAGCCTGTTGACATCTCTTTGTAAGAAAAGTCTTTACAAAGGAAAAAAATAAAATGATCTTAACTAGGAAGTTTTATTTGACACATTGTCCAATTTTAATACACAAAATGTACTGAAGATCTGAAAATATTGAAGAATGCAATTAATATCACAATTTTTAAAAATAGAGCCAGGCAGGAGAAATCTCCCTTCAAGTTGTTGGTCAGGGTAGTCCAAGAGACTTCCAAAATAATGCAGGTTACTGCCTCAGCCCTTGATTGTCTCCCAACAAGACCCTGTTGCTGAAGACAGGCCTTACTTCAAACACAGAACTTGGACCACTAGAGCTGGAACTGACCTGGAATCTCCTCCCTGAAGACCAGCTCTCATGGTATCACATACTGTGTAAGCTAAAAAAATGAGAAAACCAATGTTTCTACCCAGTTTTAAAGCGTAATAAACAACAATGATCCCGAAACTAATCCTATTGATGCAGTATTGGCACAATTATCTTAGGAGTAATGAACAACTGTCTAATTAGAATTTAAGGTCTACACAATGGAAAGGAATTCACGTGTTGTACTGTAAACATAACCAAACACACATGGCTGGAGAGATCCTAGATCCTAGAAAAAAAAAATCCTACTTTTTTCACATCCCTAAACCAACATAATTTTTTACTGTAATCTAAATGTGCATCCTCATATATACAGGCACTTGAAACTTCACCACTCATCAAAGAAGCTTCTTTTTGCAATAGATGGAATCTAACAAGAGTTCTACAACTGGTCAAATGCTTGTCTGTGAGACACTTAGCCCTAAGCAACACATTTTCAATATAACCTCCACGCATAAGATAAATGCATCTTTCAGCTCTCACCCAGAGAGGTTTCCTAATGCAGAAGATGGTGATTAACACCAAAACCCACGACTGGCCAATGTGTAAAAAACAAGAGGCTTCAAAGTGCTAATCTCTGACTAGGACACCTATTTCAAACTTCTGCCTCTAATGGCTCAGGAATCATTGAGGAAGAGGAGGCAGAAAGATTGTTAAAGCTAGAAGTGATAGATGACCACAAGGAAACAGAGTGGGTTTTTCAGACAGTTGGTCAGTTACACATATGAACTCACAGCACTGATGACACAAGTCCTATGCAAGCTCAAACCAGACCCAATCCCAGTATAGATGTGGGTTGGGTAAGAAACCCCAACCCAACCTAAGAAACTTTTGGCAACTGATGGATTATGAGACGGGGAGAGACAGACAGAACAGTCTCTTATAGAGATGAGACTCTGGTAATTGATCAGGCTTCAGGGACAGAAATTAAACTCGATAGACTGTGCTGTATATATAGTGGAGTACATTGAATTGAGGGAGGGCAGTGGTGGGAAGTGTGAATGGGGGAGGGGATCTAAGTACCTTCAATTTATATTGTATGTAAATTGCAAAAATTCGACAAAAAATTAAAAATAAAGAATTTGTGCAAGAATACTTACCACAATAATAATATATAAATGTAATGTTGATACAGAATGATCTTCCATGAACATGAGGAATATATGTCAGCACTTATAAATGATATTTTCCATTTTTAAAAGAGAACTTTGCTTATTATATTATTAACAATAATGTTGAAATCCCATCCCTTGTTACCGACCTGTGCTTAATCTCCATTGCATCCTGTCACACATGGTAACAAAGCTCATAGGAACCCTCCTCAAGGTGTGCTTCCAACAAACTGCTCCCCTCTGCTCTTTGCTTTATTCCAAGTTCAATGTGAATCATCATGTGAGACGTGAGGTTTACACATGGAGAACACACATGCGTACTCCTGATCATCATCATATTTACCTTCAGAAACAATTTTCCCATATTAAGAAATTTTCTCATGTTAATGGCAACTCTATGACTGCTTTTGTATTAAAACTCAAAATTCTGTACAGTTGATGGTTGTTGAGCTAAATAAAATATGCATCAATAAAGTCAATTTTTAAAACATAAGAACTTAGCCTGAATGGCAGCAACATTTTCCCAAACAGGGAATGGTTAGTGGATAGATGTTTAATCAGAATGGAGGGAGAGGCATCTTCAGAGTCTCTACTTCTGTGCTGAGTACGGGGCTGGGCTGTTAGTTGCTACTATATGATGTTTGCTATATGACCACACTATGAACAGGTGATTGATACCAGACACATCCCAGTAAACAGAGTTCTATGTTGATTAGCAAGTGATACTAAAGCCTTCTTCTGGCAAAAGAAAGCAGCAACAACAGGAAACTCCATGTAAATATCCAATTCTAATATTTTTTGACAAATTGAACCTATCCTCCGAAATGGCAAACACAGGAGGAGCTCAGTACCTATGGCTCTTCAGATGGGACCTGTGTTCTGTGGCTGGTTCAGCTTGCAGGTGTGGCCAGATATGTGACCAGCTTGCTTCCAACAGGAAGTAGAATCATCCATTTCCTTCTAATATACCTATAGTCCATACCATCGAAGCCTTTTCATATATGCAATTACAATTTCAGCTGCCTAAAATTCTCTCTCCACTTCCCCTGACAAAAGTCCCTCCTGCTTTTGAGAGACAGCCTCCAATGCCACTGAGTGTCACAGCTATAGATTCTCAGCACCATTTTGTCTTTCAATTAACATTGTTATAAGACTCAGTTTATATTCAGTTTTAGACATTTTGCTTCCTAATGCCACTGTAAGTGTTTATAATGAGATGCTAATTCCCTTGGTGACCTTATCAGTAATCAATTTTCAACTACATGGCATAATTAAAAGCAAGTGGTTGAGGGAAAAAATCATGTATGTTTTTCTGAGATGTGCTCTCACTATTTCCTTTAATAGTTATTTTAATATATAGCTTGCAGAATGTCCATTTCACAACAGCATTGAACCAACAAAATCTAGAGTGCCTTAAACAAGAACAGACTCAGTGCATTTTAGTGCTTTCTTTGGCTAGAAAGTTTTTAGTGTGTGTGCTTATCAGTTCCATTTGAGCTAAGGAAGAAAAAAATAAAGGTTTCCTTTCTCAATTACTTTGTTATCCATGCAACAGATGATCACTCATTTTGGTCCATAAAAAAAGGAAAGTGACTGTGATAAAGTCCCTCCAACTTGTATTTTTTGTGTCAGGAAATGCTATTACTGGCTAAACTTCAGCAAGCATGATGCCACTGAGAAGGATGAACATTCAGAGTTCTAGAAATGTAATTCCACATATACCAGCAACAATTCCCATACCATCCAGCATTGACTCATACAAAATGACATGCTGGAGAAGAAAACAATAATTTCCTTCCTAGAGAAATTCCAAGTTGTCTGAACAGCTGAAATTTTTCTATTACGTACAAATGGCCATTAATGCTTTTCATTATTTGTTGGTGGTGCATAATCCTTTAGGCTAGAAAAGAAAACATAATGTTTTTCTCATAAAATGTGGCCACATAAAAATGGATACAGAAAAATTTATCCACAAAATAATATAGGAACATGTGATATAACCATATATCATAAAGGATTAAAAATGTAGAACAAGCCACAGCTATGAAAATCTGAGAGAAAAATCTATGGAAAGCTACAATCATATAAATTTCCCAGGATCAACTTTCCTACTTGCAAATGTCTAATGAGTAAAAATGATGTGGTATGATATCTACAGATGTCTATGAAATCCTTGTTCTTTATGGCAAAATAACTTATCAGTTATTCTAAGCTATTTTGTAGAATGCTTTGTTCACTATGCATTAGATTAGTATTGCTTTTCCTGTTCTTGGGTACCTGAAGAGTGACATCTTAATTTAATTATTTATGATTTATTTATTTTACGTGTATGAGTGTTATGCCTGCATGCATGTAAATGCACCGTGCCATTCAGTGCCAGGTATCAGGTACCCTGGAACTAGAGTTACAGATGATTGTTAGCTGCCATGTGGGTGCTGAGATTCAAACCTGGGTCTTCTGCAAAAGCAATCAGTGCTCTTAATCTATGAGTTACCCCTCCAGCCCCATATCTTAATTTTAATAACACATTTCCAATGAACTTTTGCTTATCTTTCCCTTTGTATCTTGTGTTTCTTGGGCAAGGTGAATGATGTCTCTGACATCAAGATTCAGTTACTGTAAGAGAACTTTGAATCTGGTCTTTAGACAGCAGGCAATCCTGCAGCAGGAGACACCTTTAACAATTCTAAAATGTGTGATACACATACCTGTACATTTTTTTCCATGTGCTAATGAGAATGTGTCTCCCCTGCAAGGACAGTCTTTTTCTGATTTCTACAGTTCTGTCTAGATAAGCAGTACTGGTTTTGTTATTTTGGACTCATCTAGATAAAGATAAATGAGCAATGGAGACTCAGGATCTAAACCTTAACCACTGACTCAGGCAGGTAAGAAGGTGAGTTCTCACTTAAAGAATAGTATATTGACCCCTTTAATCTTTGGTTATACTTTCCTTTTGGGTGTTTAAGACCATACAGCTGGCCCAGATAAACCAATTTATTTTTATTCTTCAAGTCATTTGAGGATCTGTTCCTCAGGGGTAACATGAACTTGGGAGGAGACTCTGGCTCCTTTTTTTTTTTACCAGTTCCATCTACGTGAAGATAAGTCAAAGGTCCTCCTTGACTGTGGCTGGCTTCACTGGGTAGCATGGAGGAAATGTTTCCTCTGTGTTGAGCCTCCTCTTTGTAGACTGAATATGTTAATAGTGTGATGAAATGCTTCTTCTAATCTTGTGGTTATTAAATAAATAATTTTTTAAAAAATTAAAATTAAAAAAAGAATATTATAGAAGCCCAAATACATTTACTGGGACCTACAGGTCCAAGTGGAGATCAAAAACTACAGTTTTAAGTTCCACAAGATTGTTGTGCTACAGGTGTGTTACCTCAATGTCTCTAGCAAAGCTCTCACTATTAAACTGCTTAAATACTTTCTGTTGCCACTTAGGATTGGTCCAGGATCTAGAGAAAGGCACAGCCCATGTGTACAGAGAGTACAGATACAGCTTCACAGTGCTTTAGGTAGACTGAACACCTAAGATTCCCAACTTCTCTCCAGCGTTGCCTCAGTCTCACTCCACCAATTGTCACTAAGTGTAACTAAGTTACTCCCTGAGACTCATCATCACTTCATTATTTCTGTAGACTAATTCTCGGAGCGCCAACAACTCTTTGTGTAAAGGGAAGAGGAAAATGCAGGACAGTGGTTTCAGATCCATCATATAGAATGATGAAGTTTGACTGAGCATTTTCACAAACCAGACAAGAAGCCCATGTGCTGTCCTTGCAGACCACATGTACATTGCTCTTTTACACTTATTCTCTCATTTACAACACTATAAATGTTGTGGACACCGACATTTATAGTGTTATATAAAGACAGGTAAAAGAAATATTCTAAGGTCTTTGGTAAATAGTCCTTTCATAATTGTACATGATAATGCCCAAAGATCATAGACATGTGGCTGCAAGTTTTATTTGATATCACAGTCCTAGCCACTATCAAATTGAAGAAATCTAGGTGAGAGGTACCATACACCCATAATCAAAATGAATGTCGAAGTCACCCTGTGGAAATCAACTCAAGTACATGAGCCTGCCAGGTGAGGATCCTAGTATATATAAGAAATATTCTCATTTCTTCAATCAATTCATCAAATATTAGTTCCTTGTATACACTAAGCATAATCTCTATGCCTCCTGGGAAAATAAACTTGATCTATTTTAAAAACACAGTTTCAACAAGAACATCATCTCTGCATAAAATCTTTTCCAAATCTCATCCTCATGGAACAGGCAATTTACTGTCTGCTGCCAGACAATTGTTTTATACCTGTTAAAATCTCCCTTCTGTAATGTGCTATATATTATTCCAAATATATGCATACAGTCACCAAAATGTCCTTAATATAGACATTGTCTAAAAGCTTTAAATACTCTGCTTGGAAAAACAGGAAATAAATGCTATGTGAAGTAGACTGAGCTGGAATAATAGTGTTTTCCAAGTTAGAAATTCTGGTATTGTTTTTCTATGGCAGTAGAAATTTTTAAAAAAGCCTCCAAGATTCCTACTATATCCCAAGCAAGTGTGTAAAATGCTCTTTATAGATGGGAATAGTTCCTGAGTAAGGTCTCTAGGGAAAAACTGTGGTTTGCTCTTCAGCCAAGCAATAGCAATATGAAGGCATCTGTACTAGCTGTTGGAGTGAACGTGTTACAGCTCCAAGGGGTTTCCTCTGCTGAATGGAGGCTCTCAGTATGAAGTGTTCCCTAGACACCTTTCTCAGGTGTGAGAACAAGCCAGGGTCTGTATGTAACCTCTGGGCTAGGTATTTACTAGAAAAGACCCAACGCTGTGTGTGGACATGAGATGCTTGATTCAGGTGATTGTTCAGGAATTGCTGTGTCACTGAGCAGAGCCCACTTCCCTGCATCAAGGGTATGCTTGGGTACTCATGCAGGTGAGCTACTCCCATTCACAACTTTCAGCTCTCTTGACTGTACACCCAGGAGTTTGCTTTGTTGACCATCCTTTGCTTCTATCCTTGATAATCTGAATGTATGAATTTTGCTTCAGATTCAACTCGATTCATAACCTCAAACTCAGAACCCAGTAAGAATTTTCATTGTCTCTATTAGTTACTTAACACTGAAAAGATGATGTGGCATGATCACCCACTCCTTAAACCCAGGGATTTCATTAGTTACATAAGGTATGTATAAACCACTACATAGAGGCCTATTAGTTACATCAGCTTTTTGCATAACTGTAGTGACAATCTTCATATCACTGGCACTAAAAATGGTGAATAAAAGTCTTTGTCCTCAAATGCACTGCACCACGAATGATCTTCCACACAAACAGAAGTCAAGCATTTTAGACAGTGCCATTCATCAAGGAATAATTTTTATAACAAATACGTTATAAATGTATAAATGTGAAATTGAAATATAATTTGCCTCTATTCCTTCTACATTGTAAGATTCAATTCCTCAAAACATGGTTTTCATGTTCCCAAACCTGATTTTTTGACCCATTCAAAGGTTTTTACTAACAGTTTGATACAAACCTTTATAGAAGGTAGGTTAAAATGAAAAATTCCAGGACATTGAAAATTGCCTCTGGTGAACAGTATTTCTCATCATTGGAGGTGGTGGTGAGGCCATTAGAAAAAGGGAAGGCTGAAGAAAACTGTTAAAGATGCACTTCTGGGCTGACAAGATGGCTCAGCAGATAAAGGCAGCTGCCTCCAAACCTGAGGCCCTGAGATCAATACCCAAAACCACAGGGTGGAAGGAGAGAGCAGATTTCTGAAGGTTAGGGTTCAGGGCATGTGGATCCCAAAAGCTCGGCCATCCAGGCAAAATCATTGAAATTCAGGTTCAGTGAGAGATTTTAGCTCAAAAATAAAGGTGGAAAGTCATATAGGAAAGAAAGAGAACAATCTGCCTTGTGCTTCTGAATACACGTGCATGTATGTGCACTAATACCTGCAGGCACACACATACATATCACACAATGAACAACACTACGCACGCACACACACATACACACACCACACACACACACACACACACAATACACACACACCAATAGATGCTCTTCTCTATAAGCAGACACAGCCACTAGCCTATAATACTAGACTTTATATGTTTACATGTGTCCTTTTATTGGGTAATCAATCTATTCTTCTTGGACTTAGAAAGACAGAATTCTCAATACTGCACTCCAGCCAACAGATTTGGTTTATTAATTTTGCAGGAGAAATTAAACCAGAAGAAGAGATGGGCTATAGAGGCTCTCTTCTAGTGTCCTGCTTCTGTAAGCCAAGCTTCACCACTTGAAGGCTCCACCCTCTCCCAAAAAGCACTGCCAACTGGGAACCAAGTGTTCAAATACCCAGCCCATGGGTGGGCAGGGGGGCTTTCACATTCAAACTATAACATCCACATACTGGTGAGGACTCTGGGAATAGTATTTAGACTGTGCTGCAGGACACTGCATAATAGGTCTCTAAGCTGTTCCATTTTATATCCCAGGATTTCTGTTACACAAACTCTAATCATAATCATCTTTTTTCCATAAAAGTCTTGATTGACAACCTGACAGAGGTACTTATGCATACTCCATAAGGATTCCAGATGTGCCTTCTGTTCTCTCTTTCGTCCCAACTCTGATTTTCTTCTTGATATCCCTGTAAGTTTGACCCTGTTACATACCTATAAATGGCTTTAGGCAACCCCTTCTTTGAAACAACCTTCTCTACTGCATTTTCTCTACTTTCTGTTTTTGTATAAATTCGGAGTATGACTATCATATAGAAATACTAATATACATTTTTAATTTTTTATTTATTATTTTTATTTTATGTGTATGCGTGTATTGCCTGCATATAGGTAAGTACACCCGTGTCATGCAATGCCTGCAGAGGTCAGAGGAGGCTGTCGGATCCCCTGGGACTGGAGTTATGGACAGTTGTTAGCTGCCATGTGGGTGCTGGGGTTCAAACCTGGGTCTTCTGCAAGAACAACCAGTGTTCTTAACCACTGAGCCATCTCTCCAGCCCACATGTTTTAACATTCCAAGACTGAAGAACCTATGAATTCATTTGTAAATGTTCATCGACTTCATATTAAATTGAAAAATTCAAAAGTGTTAATTCTAAGAATGTACAACATCATAAAATGCTTATAAATATTGCCTGTTCATGTTTTGATAGCTTGAATTTGATTCTTGCCTTAGAGGCATTTACTATATCAATTTATGTGTATTATTGCTACATGTGAAATGCAAAAGAAAACTACCTCACAATTCAATAAATGCTGAGAAATTATGTAAACAAATAATTAATATCTTAAACAAGATGCAATACATTTCTTCAAAATTTACTCAGAATTTTTGTGCCCCCTCCTGCCCCTCCAGGAGCACATTAATCTAATCTGTCATGACACATCAGTTTTGAACTTAAAGACAACAAATACAGTACAATGACAAGAAATAAAGTATCATTTAATGTAGCTTCATTTATTTAACATTTGTGATATATACTCAGGTCATGAATTCATTGATTCTTGTGTGTTACTGAATATTTATTTGTGCATTCTACTGCCAATGCAGTTTTAGCTTGTTTCAATTGTTGGGTACTATGAATAAAAACTCCATAAAATCTTTATGGAAGTGTATGTGTACACATGTTTTTATTTTTCTTGAGCAAACTAATAGTAATAAAACAGCAGGAAAGTAAATGAATACTAGTAAAGTTGC
>NW_008353598.1:1577481-1616348 GCF_000622305.1 Nannospalax galili | reverse complement strand
TATGAAATTGATGAAGGGTTTTCTAAAATATACAATGTATATACTATTAACAGCATAAAAGAGTTATGCCACTATATTTTTTTCCAAAATTTGGTGATTTACATCACTCAGCTTTTTTCTAGTCTATTTGTGTTGCTATGTATTGGCATTAGTCTCTGAGGTGATCTGCATAATGAATTTTACATAGATATCCAGTTCATTTTACTGTGTTGCTAAAATTCCTTCTGGGAAGCATGAACAATGTCTGCCCCCTTCCTCCCATGGTCCCTATGACAAACCAATGTCCAATTTCTACAAAGTGCAGTTTGGGAAACCAGAGAGTTTATTGGGTTTATTTACAGAGCAGTGGGTGAGGGTTTACTTAGAGGAGTGTGGGTGCTTTCCCCCAAGGCCACACTGGAAAGTCTCCACCCAGGCATGGACGGTGACTCCCCAGCAACTGTACAAAATGGCAAGAGAGACTCTCTACAGCTTCCTCAACTTATTTACACTTGGTCCACCCCCTTGTGCAATAGGGCAGACTGGTTGGTTGGGAGGCTGACTCTCTCTGCCCCTTCTTTCTTGTGGATGGTCAACAGTCAACAAGCTTGTCCTAGGCAACTAGGTGAAACCAAGATTGGGAAGATGGTTTCTGTCCGTAGCTTGCCAGTCAATGACAGTACTATGCAACATACTGAAACCCAATATTCACAACTTAATTCACATTTATTTACCTAATTTATCTATCATCTATCTATCTGTCTATCTATCATCTATCTATCATCATTTATCTATCCATCATCTAGCTATCATCTATTATCTATCTATACCTGTTTATCTGTCATCTATCATCTATCTACCATTTATCATCTAGCTATCTATCATCTATCTATCTATCTGTCTGTCTGTCTGTCTATCTATCTGTCTATCTATCATCTAGCCTCTATCTATTCATTTAGCAGAGCTAAAGAACAAACCCAGGGCCTTGTTCATGCTATGCAAACATTCTATTGTTGAGCTGCACACCCTGCTAAGAAATTTATAAATACTATTGAGACAAAAGTGGAAGCAGACATGGAAATGAACACAAAACAAAAATAGAAATATTTCACACCTACACACTTCTAGAATATGTAAATGAAGCACTCTTTACTGTAACTTCCTAGTCTTTGTAGAAAGCTGTGTGCTGGATAGCTTTAGTGTCAACTTGACACACCTGGGTTGAGGGAGCCTCAATTGGGGAATTTCCTTCATTGGACTGGCCTGTGGCCATGTCCATGGGGCACCTTCTTGATTGTTGCTTGATGTGGGTGGTGCCACCCCTGGGCAGGTGGGCCTGTGTTGCATAAGAAAGCAGGCTGAACAGGGGCCAGGGGAGCAAGCCAGTAAGCAGCATTCCTCCATGGCCTATGCTCCAGCTCCTACCTCCAGGTTCCTGCCCTGAGTTCTACCTTGAGCTCCCTGATGAACTGTGACTCGGGAGATTTAAGCTAAATAAGCCCTTTCCTCCCCTAGTTGGTATTGGTCAGAGTATTTTGTCACAGCAATGAAGAAACAAACTAGGACAGAAATGGTACCAAAGAGTCGGGTATTGCTGTGACAGACCTGACCTTGGTATTTTTAGGAGGATTGTGAAAGTGTTCTGAACTTTGGGCTGGAAAAGCCATTGAGTGTTCAGAGTTTGTTGCTATGGAGCTTGGAGCAGTTATGTTGAAAGAGTTGTGGATGATGGAGGCCTGGCTTGTGAAGCTACAAAGGGAAGCAGAGACTATCAGAGCTGTTCATGTGAGATTTTGGATTGAGAATCTGTTGGTTCTGGGCAGCTGGGGCTGAAGAATCAGCTGTGATTAAGAAGAGACCAGAACATAAAGCAAAACCTTTGCTTTACTAGGACAATTGATGCTAGTTAGCTAGGGCTGAAAAATCAGCTGTAAGTAACAAGAGACCAGCATCACTGAGGTGAAATCTTCTGGGAGATATTTCCCTGGGACAAGTGATTCTGGTTAGCTGGGGCTGAAAAATCAGCTGTAAGTAACAAAAGACTAGCATCACTGAGGTGAAATCTTCCAGCATTATTTCCTCACGGTCAGCACACAGAGGGGTCCTGAGCCTCCATCTCTACCTGAAAGCAGGACTTGGTAATGTATAACAGTCTCTTGCATGGTTCTGGTGTTGAAAGCAAGATGGGGTCACAGAGAGCAGCTGAGGTTTGGCACGCTGAGAGGACAGGAATGGCCATAGGTAAAAGTGCAGCTTCAGTTGCAGTGAAGACCCCAGGACTAAAGGGTTCATGGAGAGAAACTGAAGCTTTGCATCCTAAGAGGCAAGAAGAGGCCATTGTTGAAGGTGTAGCCTTAGTTTCAGTGGAGAGCCCAGCTTTTTGGAGATGCCAGGACCATGGGATGACCTCCAAGGACAGCAGTTAGGTGTGGAATGGAGCTGGCCTGGGTCTGCGAGATGAGCTGTGTGTGTGTGCTGTGGACTGCAGCGTCGAGCTACTTTGCTGGACTTTGGTTTTGCTTAGGTGTGACTGATTCTTTCCTTTGAAATAAGACAGTACTTATTTTGGATTTTATAGAATCCCTCCCAGAGTTAAGAGACTACTAAAAGAGACTATGGACTTTTAAGTGTTTGGATTTTTTTTAAGGACTGTGGGGTTTTTAAGGTTGTACTGTCTTATGTTGTGATACTAATGTTAACATCATATCTTGGGGAAAAGAATTGGAAAGGTTATGGTTTAATAATGATGTGTTTGTGTGTCAAGTTGACAAGAAGTCCAGTGTGCTGGATAGATTTAGTGTCAACTTGACACACCTGGGTTGAGGGAGCCTAACTGGGGAATTTCCTTCATTGGACTGGCTTGTGGCCATGTTCATTGGGCACCTCCTTTTTGTTGAGTGCTGTGAGAGGGCGCAGCCCACTGTGGGTGGTGCCACCACTGGACAGGTGGGCCTGTGTAGCATAAGAAAGCAGGCTGAGCAGGGGCCAAGGGAGCAAGTCAGTAAGCAGTGTTACACCATGGCCTGTGCTCCAGCTCCTGCTTCCAGGTTCCTTCCCTGAGTTCCTACCTTAGGCACCCTGATGAATTGTGACCTGGGAATTGTTAGCTAAATAAACCCTTTTGTCCCCAAGTTGGTATTGGTCAGAATATTTTGTCACAGCAATGAAGAAACAAACTAGGCCAAGCTGCTTACCCTTAACACATAATGTCTTAATATGTAATGATTCTTTGAGATCATTTAAAAATGACACACAAAACAGAAATTTTATTCATGGTGCACATGTAGATCTTGGATATCTTATATTCTCTGTCATTGAATTCATTGAGTCTTTCATTATCCTGAAGAACACAGTTATTCTGACTTAAAGAAAAATAAACATAGATAAATTGTTTTTGTCTTCTACAGTTTAAGCTCATTTACATCACAAATGAGTTCTCAAAAATATATAAAATTCTCCACCCCACACACACTCACATTGGAGAGTGAATTTTTTTTTTCATTTTTACTGAATTTTTGCAATTTTCTTACAGCACAGTTTGATGTCATTTAGGTCTGCTCTCCACACCTACCCCCCACTATGCAAATGTACCAGATTTTTATTATCCATTCATCAGTTGAGGGCAATTTAGGTTGTTTCCATTTCTTAGCTATTGTGAAAAGAGTAGCAACAAACGTGGCTGTGCAAGTATCTCTAGGAGGATGAGTCCTAGGGTCTGCACCAAGGAGTGGCATAACCAGATCATATGGTAGTTTTATTTTTAGTTTTTAAGAAAAAAAATAAAAGAAATACATTACTTCACATTTCCATGAACTTTCCTACATTGTATTTATTCTTAAAATTCTACTAACTCTTTCTAGCAATGTATGAATACATCTGTATCACAAAACCTCATAGCTACTATGAATCTATTTATCTATCCATCCATCATCTTTCAAGTGTCTGATAGCTGAAAATGTTATTCTTTATTTTTAATTAAAATTGGTTGCATGGTAAATAAAAATATTAAAAATATAAATAAAAATTAAATTAAAAATTAAAAACAGATGGCTTATAAATTGAGAAAAGGTAGCAAAAAGAGGCAATCATATACTGTCTCACCATTGTTTGTACTTAATAGCTTAAACCCTTTAGATACTGACTTTTTTCTTCCTAATTCTGTTTTGAGCATATAAGTCACAGATTCTCTTTAAATAAGTCAAACCTATTTCTTTAAGAAACTGTGGTAGAATGAAAGATTGCTTGACCCCAAACAAAAGTATGAACTATGTCTTCCAGAGTTTGAGTCTTTTCAGGTAAAATAATCACTGTGATTTAGTCAATGGTATCTTTTGAAATAACATTTAAACACTTCAGCAATCTCTGTAGAAGACATAGTATAACTTTAAATAAATACCCAGAAGGGAACAAACAGCATTTAATAACCACATAGAAGCCCCAGATAAAGAATAAAAAGAAGATGGAATTGAATCTGATCAGCACTCATGTGTGACCGAAGTGCCATGAAATTATCAACTCAAGGCAGGTGCAATGTGGTTGCAATACTAAGCCCTGATGCTGTAGAATACAGCCAGACAGTTCTTAGATTGAAGAAAGGAAGATAATTTACACTCTGTACAGAGACAGAGCTCACAGGAAGCAAGCCACAGAGATGTAGGAATACTGCCCAAGAAGCTTCATCATAAGCCAAAGAGAAACCAGAAAGAAAAAGACAAGCTGAAAAATGGAGAATTCACTTTCAAGGCAAAGTGCTAACAGTAAAGAAAAATTCAGATACACAATTTAAAATTTGTATGAATTATTTTAAATGTTACTCAAGGGAAAAAATGTTTTTCCCACATGTCTATGATAGGCTATAACAGTTTTTATATTATAAATCTGCTTTAGAAAACCATTTATGTAAATAAATGGATCAAATAACAAGAACTCTTATTATACTACAATCTAATTTTATCCAGTTAAGGAAAATAATCTTTTGAAACAATTAACGGGGTGCAGCAGAACTTCACCAGAGTGTTGCTTTTCTGATATGTATTATTGATAAGCATTCATGGAAAGCATATGTGAATTTGATGACTCTAAAATAAAGCTGAAAAACATAAACAAAGTCTGTATTTTGTTGCTGTTGTTGAGACAGCATCTCAATGTGTATTCCAGACTGGCCCTGAACTCATGATCCTCTCACCTCTGCCTTCAGTGTGCTGAAATTCAGGTGTTTGTTACAAAGTCTGGTCTAGCCTGTCTTCTCCCTTTCCTCATTTTCATTGATTTCTCTTCTGTGATTGTAATTCCCTATCAAACAAGCCCCATTAAGATATTGGAGCTAAGACCAATAGGTCAGCAGTTTCCTTTCAGTCCCAGTAACTCTTGCCATCACCCAGACACTATGCTATACTAACACTGATGGAGGCACTGTCTGCTTTCAGAATTATTTCCTCCCACTGTCTACTGCCTCATGTTGAGCTTTAACTCTAGGCTAGAGTCCTGTACCCAAGTGCATCCCTTGTTTCCACTTTTTGTTGGACTTCAATACTCTTGTTGAATAATAATTGCTTAAGAAGTTTGTTATGAGAGTTCATTTTGACTTTACTTTCCATTATTTCCTCACTTTTGAAACCCTGGTTTCCATTTTTGTAGTAATCACTAGAAGCTACATGTTTCACTTATTACTTGGGCCACCAAACATCAGGCACTACTCTTTTCAGAAAGAATGAGCAACGCATGACAGCTCATTCTCCTGGTGAAGGTTTTTATTTTTCTCCTCAAATTTGTTAAAATTAATGACTGAAAGAAGACAATTTACAAACCTCATAGCCTTGAACTTTGGGAATTTGTGTGGAGCACACGACTATCTGGAGCTCTGTGGACAAAGGTCAGGATGTGGTTCTTAGTCTCTGACCCAATACACATAGTTATTCAGAAACATACTCTAAGGTCAGTGAGATGGCTCAGCAGGTAAAGAATCTTGCCACTAAGACTGATGGCTTAAGTTCATCAGTGGGAGTCACATGGTGGAAGGAGAGAATTGACTTCTGCAAGTTAACCTCTGACCTGCACATGTATGCTGCATGTGTGTGCATGAAGGAAGAAGGAAGGAAGGAGGAAGGAGGGAAGAAAGAGGGAAGGAAGGAGGAAGGAGGGAAGAAGGAAGGAGGAAGGAAGGAAGCAAGGGGGGGGAGGGAGGAAGGGAGGGAAGGAGGGAAGAAGGAAGGAAGGAAAATGTAATATTTTTTTCATAAACATACACTAAATGCATATCCCTAACATCACATGGCTTATCAGTCAACTTTCCCAAATATTCACCTTTAATTTCTTTTTAACTTAAAAAAAATTACAGAAAAATTCATTTTTAATGCAATTGACATTAAGATGTTTGCACATACATTTCTAATCTCTATTTATCTGATTATTACTAGTCACAGTTGGTTACTTTCTGAGCTCCTTTCTGATCACGGAACTTAAAAATTTTTTTAATTCATTTTCAGGACCTCTGAAACAATAAAAAGCCTTATTAATTTAAAATTTTAAATTGAAATTATTAAATAGCAATTAAAGGCAATTGGGGTAGAAAATACTAATTAAAGGCTAATGGAGCAGAAAAATAATGGCTTAGAAGAGACATAGGACTGTTTTTCCTCTTGTGAGTTTTGGGACAAGGCACAGTCCATAGCTCATTCTGTTTCTTATGACCAACTTAGGACATTTTCTTGCTTCAGCTTTGACATCCCCACATGCTGGAGGCTTTGTAATTAATGCTAGATCTCTTCATCTACTATGGACTCACAACTATCAGTTTCATACCATGTGGTCAGCATGAATTCTGGCTTATCCAAGTCATTTTTACAACTGTCGTTTGATTTATGAACTGAACAAGTGCACATTTGTTATTGAACAGTAAGAATGGATCTAGTGTTTTTTGCCTATCCTTAGTTTCCTCCACAACAAATGGCTGCATCGCTTTACAGGTCACTAGGGCATGTCCTAAGACAAACAGTGTGTTTTCTTATTCCCAGTGGCTTAAACAACTGAAGCTTTAAAGAGAATTGTCAAGTGAGAAGTTTTAAGAAGTGTAATAGAAATTTTCAGATAAAAGAATCCAACAAGATAGCACAAGAAAATGAAATCTTCAGGTGAATTTGGAAAGCAGAAACAGTGTAGAGACTGAGACAGTGAGACAGGGGCCAGATGACGGCGCTGGGCATTTTAGACAGATGAATATCAATAATGGAGAAATATGTATCCATGGGATATTAAATATTCTGTCAATAATAAATGTGGTAAAAGAAAAGGAAATATTTTGTATAACTTATTGATTAGACTGTTTTATACAATTAGTTATACTATTTTGTATAACTTATTGATTAGATTATATAACAACGTTATATAATCCAAATGTAAAAATAGCACATAGGATAATAAAGTGCAACTATCAAAGAGAAACTATAAAGAAAACATTTGAATTGGGCAGGTTTAAACCTTTAGTATGCGAATAAAAAAATTCTCAGTGTTGGCAGTATAGTGGTCAAAAAGTAAGTTAATAATGGGGGAATTGTAAAAAGAATTAATGTATACTGTATGTGTGGAATACTGCTACTAATTCAAGTTCAGAGTAAAAGCACCTTTAAGTGTGCAGTTAATGACTTCATGAGTATTATTACCAATAATCAAAGAAAATAGCATTTATTAACCCCACTGTATATAATTAATACTATGCTAGCTGCTGTGTAACTTTGTCTCATTTACTTGTCAGAAATGCCTCTGAAACATGGACAGTTCAAAATGAGAAAGTACTCTTTTAAACAATTAGCTGGAAAATAAGAAATTTTTAAAATACAAAGAACCATACAAACACAAAGTATTTAAAATAAATCCTTTGACTCAAGAAACTAAGGAGCTTACTACATAAAGATAAATTGTAGTAATATAAATATAAATTATTAACATGAAAATTAGCATTAATGGAGTTGAATGAAACTAGAAACTAGTTTAATATAGACCATAGGATAAAAAGGACCAAATAAGTATAAAGTCATATAAAAAAGAAAATATAGATATAGTGATAGATAAAATAAGTATAAAGGTTATACTAAAGTGCCACAGGTTATAATACTACTAAATTTATTTAAATTATAATACTATTAAATTTAATTTTGTGTAGTAGAAAGAGGTCTAGAAAATTAGAGATTCTAAAGCTAATTGGAGAATCTAGTAAATACTAAAAACAATAATATCTGTTAATTAAAGTGATGGTGTACTGATACAGGTAGGGAAAATGCTTCATTTGTAGGGTGTGATTGCAAGGGTCGTACCCTTCAGCATATCTGGCTTTACTCAGAATTCTGTCCTTTTTTGCTTTTATCACTGCAAAGATTTGCATAACCATTATTATGCCAATTACCAAAAATAACCAGTTTCTATCTTTGTAGAGTACCAGAGCAATTACATAGTGAAAAACTTTTATTTTAAAGACTTCCTCTAATGAGTCTACTGATAAGTTTTAAAGAAATAGGCAATTTCTGGAGGAAAAGGGGAATTTAAAAAGTTTATTGAGCTTTGTAATCTCATACAAAAAAAATCATGTTTAGACTCCCCCCACATCCATATTCACCAACCCCCACCATGCTTCATGTATTCTGCCATACTTTTTAAGTCCTATCCAGTCAAGCATTTGTACCTAGATGTCCTTCAGTGAAAATTGATCCACTAAAGTTTTAAAGTTTAAAATAACTGATTTTAAACACTAAATCACTCTACCAAAATTAGGACACTTGATATTCAAATAATTGTGCTAATAGAGATTAGTAACATACGCCACAATAAAATGAATAGTATATTTATGGAGACAGTAAACTCTTTGACATTGCAAACACAGGCATCCCTTTGAGATTTTTAACAACTCACTTTATTTCCACTTTTCTTGATAAATATATGCAAAGCACTTCCAGTAGAATATCTGTGACCATGCTTAAACATACAAATCAAACTACTTATGTTTACCAAATTATGATTTTCTCACCATGTAAGAGTTAGTCATCATTGATCTTTTGACTATAAACTGTTTTAGACTGAGATTTCACATTAAAAGTAACCAATAGGTTATTTTCATCTGATGTAATTTGTAGTAGAACTATAGAAATACAAGAGTATTAGGTATTATTTAAAGCAAAAATATTCTTTAACTGAAATTAGCATGTCTAACTGCTTAATAAATTATTTAAAATGTAATGACTAAAAATAATGACAACAATTATGTTTCTCAAAAGTCTCCAACTTGAGCATGACTCAGTGGAACTACTCAGCTCTGCTGTACTAGGCTTCAGAGTAACTGTAATTAATTACACTCAGTAAACAAGAAAAATAGCAAAATAGTAAGAATTAATAAGTAAATCCAACTGTCTCAATGACTGCATTAAGTTTAAATAATGTCAAGGTGAATTTTCAGGTTTATTTTATCTAGCTATTTTAAGGAAATGAAATGTAGTAAAGAATTAAGTGAGTAGATCTTGGGTATTTGTGAAAAAAAAATGAAACATTTAGATCTACTACAGTCTTTTCTCAGTAAAAAAATCAAAAGTCACATCCATCAACAATGAAGTCTTTGCTAACACTATTTTTCATTTCTTTACTTCTCTTAAATTTTTTTCATTATTGTGTTTTCAGTAATATTTATATGCATAAGGGCCAAGTGCAGAAGTCATTAACTCTCTGAAAATGAAAAAAATGAACAAACAAAAAACCCTAGACAAAGGTATTGAACAAGAGATCCATGGACATAGGCAGGGCAAATGTTCAAACTGCTTGTCTTAGTGGGCAGATATCAGGATTAAGTTCTGTAAAGCATGCTTGCAAGGAAAAATTCACATATATATATATATATATATGTACACATATACACATATATCCATATATACACTAATTTATTTGTATAATTAAAATAACTTATTATGTACAATACATCATAATAAAGTGTTTCTCTTAAATAATTTTATTAGAAAAAGCTAACCTAATTATATTTTAAGTCCTAAAAGACAAATCAAATTACATGAAACACTATATTTTGTCCACTTTGGAGAAAGTTAATGTGTTAAGGTAAACATGGTATATCTGTGAGATGTGTGATTTTAATTGTCAAGGATGAACAGTAATTGGAGCACCCCACAGGAGAACTATGTGACTAATTATAATGATGATATTAAAATGGTTGGCCATTTTCTCTAAATTTACTAAAAGATAATTATGTCATAATACTTTGTATAAAATAAGTCATTCCAAATACTTCAAAGTTATTTTGGCCTAAACTTTATTTCCCCAGTCTTTAATTTCTTCTTAAGATTTTATTGTTGATAAACAAATTTTAATGCAAGCTGGAATTTTGTATAGCACATAATTTAATTGTATAAATTGAAAACTAATTTTTTCATAGCCAGAACTACTATTATCACTACCTATCCACTTTAATATTTTGTAAATATATACCTTACAAACACTCAAACTATTTCATTTATTTTTTCAGTTGAAATTTACTGCTCATTTGTTTTGATCAGACAAAACTGAAATATCTGGAAATACATAAGCAATAAAGTAAGTAACAGTGCTGAATCTCTGATGTTTACATCCTAAGAGACAATTTAGTTCATCTTTTATTTTTCTTTATTTTTATTGAATTTTTTTGTGATTTTCATAAGTATGATTGGATGATATTTAGATCCCCTCCCTTATCTCCACCTCCCTCCACTGCCCCCCACCCTATTTAATGTACTCTCTTATATGTATAATATGATCTATAGAGTCTGATTTGTGTTCCCAATTGTCCTTCAGTGTTGGTCCATACACTGGCCCACCAAGAGTCCCATCCTTCTAAGACACCGTCTCTCCCCCTCCCACCAGTTGTTAATTGTCAAAAGTTCCTTAGTTCAAATTGGAATTTCTCACCCACTTCCTTATGTCTAAGCTGGGATTTTGTCTTTTTTGAACTTGCATAGGACTTATGCTTGCTGACAACGTTGCTAGGGGTGCATACGAGTAATCAACCATCTGTCTGGACGACTGTTCCCTTGTTGTCATCCGCCACCTATGACTCTTGCACTTTTTACACCTCCTCTTCTGTAATAATCCCTGAGCTTTGGGAGAGAGAGGTTTGATAGGTGTCCTATTTAGAGATAAGCACTCTGTGACCTCTTGTTCTCTGCACATTGGCCACTTGTGGGTTTCTGTATTAATCACCATCTGCTGCATAAGGAGACTTCTCTGGCGAGAGTTAAGAGAGGAATTCATCCAATATGTAGTATTTGCATTGAAAATGTGTCACTTAGGGTTAAGCATCTCACAGATACTTATTTTATGATTCGACCAGGTTTGGAACTCTATAATAGTCTCCATCTGTTGCAAAAAAGATGTGTCATGAGAGGTACACATGTATATATGAGAATGCATATTTAGAATAAGGTAAAAAAATTATGTTGGTCTAGGGATGTGGCAAAATAGTTTTTTCTATAGGATCTATGATCTCTTTATCCATATGTATTTATCAATGTTTACAGTATCACACCAGTGCTCTCCCATTGAACAAGCCTTAATTCCAATGAGGCAGCTGTTGATATAATTGTCGGTACTGCAGCAATAGAGATATTTGCTGGGTGACTACTGTGTTTTAGGCTTTATAGCTGGATGGTATCATTAATTGATTTTCTGCCTTGGCAGCTTCTGTAATATTTTCTGAGGTATTATATGAGATACTGAGATATAATAGCTCGATTGCTCCAGTGGCATCATTGAGAATTTTTGGTCTACACAACGACTGGTTTCTGAAATGACTATCACAATTGAACCTAAAATATGTCCCACAGGTTGACACTTTAAAGGTCCTAGCATTAATCATGCAATTATACATTTTATAATTAAGATATGATGCTAGAAGTGATAAACTCATGACAGTCAATTTCAATAGCTCTCCATTGCAATTCTAACATGATGAATGAGAAAAATAGTCAAATCTAGTCAATATTGTGAGTAAAACTATTTATTAGTAGAATCATTGATAACTATTTGAGGTGTGATAGTAAGTTACAACTTATGTAATGTCATTTCAACACAATATTATAAAATAGGTGGCTTTAAATGTATTGAATGATCTAATAACAAAGTGCTTTGTAGTAGGTATTTGAAATAATTTTAATGCTTACTATATAAATATATTACTCAATTTTGTTACATGGAAAATGTTTCTGTTTTCATTTTTTAAAGTTATAATGTACATCTGGGATAATTATTGGACATAATTAAATATGATAATTATAATTAAACTACACAATTTTGATTTACTAATCTTCTCAAATGATTCTGATAGTCCCTCAAAAATTCTGTGTATTTGAAGGTGTGATAACATATTTAGCTAAAATATTTTCAATTTTTTGTTTTTGTTAATCATTTTATATTACATATACTAAGGTATATGTAAAGGTGGTATTCTTTAATGCTTGCAATTACAACAATGTAAAAACAAACCGATGTTTGGAGGGATTAAGAAATGTGTCCTGGCCACACATCTAGGTAGTGCAGAGAGACTCTAAACCCAGAATCCTTTATTCAGAGTCCTCTATATGAATTATTACTGTAATACATATACACATGATAGAGGGTATGTATTTAAAGCCTAAGCTGACTTATTAGTGCTGCTCTGAATTTTTCTCTATTATGTGAACACAAAAAATTTACTAAACATTTCAATATATTACATATATTCTATTCAAAACCACCTGAAAATGTTTCTGTTTTATGTTTATATTTAAAATATTTAAAGTTAATGGTATGTGCTCCACTATGATGTTTGTTGAAAACATGTTTTTTTAAATTTTTTATCAATCTCTTCTCACAAAAGGGTTGATACATCTGGTTTCTAGTGAAGTGATAAGAAATATACTTCCAATTTGTGTGAGCCGTCTTTATATGATCTCCACAAGTGCAGATGTTCTCACCATGTATGAAAAGTTAGTTTACTTTAAACTGCAATTTTACAACATAAGACTGATTTATATCACTTTGAATGTGCCAGACATTACAGAAGAAAATGATGTTGCATTCTGAGATGAGACAGAAATTTATCCTTAAAGAGGCAAATTGCACTGTGAAGTGATTTAAGGATTTCTAAGCAGAAGAGCGGATCAGGAGAAACTGAAATAGTATGAACCAGGGAATGGTCAAGGGGAGCATACCCAGAATTACTTAAGGGAAAACTTACATTATCAAGGAAGAATAACTGGTCAACTATTGGAGAGCAATCTCAATAAAAAAGTTGTTCAAAAAGATGGCTTAGCAGGTGAAGGCAATTACAGTATAGACCAGAGAACCTTAGCTAGATCCCCAGAACCCTAAAGGCTGAAAGAGACTGGATCCACAAATTTGTCCTTTGAATGCCACATGTGTGCTGTGGTATAAGCATCCTATCCAAAAAACATCTCTCTTTGTGTCTGTCTCTATGTCTCTCTCTCTCTCTCTCTCTCTCTCTCTCTCTCTCTCTCTCACTTACTGCTGCTGTTATCTACCTATTTCATCTTCATAGTACAAAAGAATAACTTGAAACTATTTGCTCCTGTACTAGTAGGTAAAAAATATAATGATTGCTTTGCTTTAAAATTAGATGATGGTTATGTGTTTACATTTTTCTTTCATTGAATTCTTTATTCATTTGTTTGTTTGATTTTTATTGATTTTTTGTGTATCTCATACAGAACAACTTATTCTTCTTTATACCCCCTTCCCCATTGCCAGCCTCCCATAACCCCAACTGGTAATCATGTATTCTGTCATTTGTGTTAAGGCCTATGGAGTCAAGGTAATGTCCCCAGGCATCCCTCCTGCAAGTTCAATCACTAAGGTCTATTCAGTCTATCTAGAGACCCCCCCTTTAAGATCAATTCTTCCTTACTCAGCAGTAATCAGCTGGAAATAGTTCTTCCACTACAATTGGGACCTGATGCCCATTTTCACAGCTCTATGCTGGTTTTTTTTTTTTTTTTTTTTTTTTTTTTTTTTTTTTGTCTGTTTGAGTTTGCATGGGTCTTGTGCACTGACATCATTGCTGTTGGTTCATATGAGCATGGTCCCAGGAGCCTGTAGGACTCTATTTCCAGATGGTCATGTATCTCCTCCCTGGCTCTTATAATCTTTCTGCCCCCTCTTCCGCAATGATCCCTCAACCCTGGGTGGGTGGAATTTAATATAGGAGTCCTGTTGAAGGATCCACATTCTGCAGACTCTATTCTCTACGCTTTGGCCATTCGTGATCTTTTGTGTTCCTGGTCCTTTGTTGGGTGAGGGAGCTTCATTGATATGAGTTGAGAGATGCATTAGTTCTCTTTATCCCTTGTTCTATGTTCCATGAGCCTAAGGTTTAAACATGGCTTTGTAGATGTGCTAGTTAGGTTTGGGCAATTCACATACAATCTCTGTGTATGATCAGTTGTGGAATACTGTAATAATCTCCATCTGTTACAAAATAGCTTCTTTGATGAGTGGTAACTGGGATACCTGTCTGTAAATATAAGGATCTATATTTTGTACATAGTAAGAAATTACATTTGTCTAGGATTTGACAGTGTTGGGGATTTCTCTAAGATAGATGACCTCTCCAGCTATGTGTATTTCAACATATTTACAGCATTACATATGAGTTCCCTCCCACTGAGTGGGTCTTAAGACCAATTATGTACCTTTGGATTACCCCCAAGATAAAAGTGCCACTACTGCCCCAATATAGTTTGCTATATTGGTCATTGATATGGTTTAGATTTTAAAGCAAGGCTTTGAGTATCAATTGATGTTCTCCCACAGCAACTTTAACTATGAGGTCTAGCCTTCAGCAGAGGTGGCTTCCAGGTCAGTTCCAGATCCATTGCTCTCAACCCTGTGTATGAAGTGTGTCTTGTCTTCAGCAGTAGGGACTTACCATCAAGTTCTGGGAGACAATCAAGGGCTGTGGCAATAGCCTGTGTAATTTGGGAAGTCTCTTGGACTCAAAGGAAGGTTTGAGTTGGCACTGTTTCTTGTGATGTAGCCTCCAGCTATACTCAAGTACTCATGTAGAGATAGTGTATGTGTAACTTTTCAGTAGGTTTTTGGACTAATACAATTCCCTCTGGTTTTTTAAATCATATAGGCGTTATTTATCTCTCTGCTCTCTCTCCTTTTCTAATCCTCCATTCATTCCCTCCCCAGTTAAAGTATCCCCATTTTATTTACTTCTCCCTTGATGATTCCTGTCTCCTGTGCCCCCCACCCTCTCTGGACTGCCTTTAGATATGCAGTTCCTTTGTAGTTGGCAACGTACTCAACTAAACCTTTTGTGTTTACATTTTAAAAAATTTTTTCTTTCTTTTTTAATATCATTTTTTATTTTTTAGAAGCATATCATTACAGCTTTAACATACCCAATAACAGTTTCCAGAGCAAAGACACAGCTCCTTCAAAAGTGGCTATAAAATTTCTAGGTTGGCCGTTGAATCAATACAATTATACAATATTGAACTCAGTATAAGCCCTGTAAGGCATAAAATTGAATGAGTTTTTAACCCTCAGAAAAGATCACCATTTCATTGTAAAATATACTGTTTCTTACAGAAAGACTCATTGTTTTTGCTACTAACACTGAGACATTGGCGCATGCATCTTTAAGCTTTATGTATCTAATTATTACTAGTCATAATCGTTTGTATTTTTTATTTATTATTTTTATTTTATGTATATGCATGTATTGCCTGCATGTAGGTAAGTGCACCCATGTCGTGCAATGCCTGTGGAGGACAGAAGAAGCTATCAGATCTTCTGGAACTGGAGTTACAGACAGTTCTTAACTGCCATGTGGGTCCAGGTCTTCTGCAAGAACAACCAGTGTTCTTAACTACTGAGCCATCTCTCCAGCCCGTTGTGTTTACATTTTAATGTGGCATTGGTCATGTACATTTTATCTTCTACATATCTATTCATATTTTTACCTACCATCCACTGGAGGACCTGAATATATTTTTCACATTTGTAAAATATTCTCTTGGAAAGGAATATAAAGTTTGAATGAATATTTCATACTTCATCATAATTATTGACTTCAAATTTATGCCAATTTGGCTTTTAATTTTATTACTTTGAAAAATCTCCAAAGGTCTTTATAATTGCTTAGACTATGTAGAGATGAACAAAACATGTGATAAAGAAAGGAGGTTCTAAGTCAGACATGGTGTTGTAAATGCCTTTAATCCCAGCACTCAGGTCATAGAAGCAGACAGATCTCTGAGACTGAAGCCAGCCTGGTCTTCATAGTGATTTCCAGGCAAGCAGGGGGATACAGGAACATCCTGTCTCAAATACACCCACAAAGAAAGGGGGATTAAATAGGACGATGTGACCCACTCAATCAAAACATCTGTTTTCTTAGCAGAGAGCAAGGAAATAGCTAGAAAATTATGGAGGAGTGGTGAATATTAGTGAATAGTTTTGTTATTCAGCATCTACTGAGATGATCACATATTTTTTGCTCTTCATGCGATTGCTATTACATATTTGAAGATACAGACACGTTACCTTGATTTAATCATCACAGATGATCCAGAAATATGTACAATATTGCATAATTAAGTTTAAAGAATAATATTGAGGCGAACATAGACTGTTTCTCCAGCTCTTTCATGTACCAATCATGACTCCTCGCCCAATGTCATTGGATTTTTCCATACAACTGGATGAAAATAAAAAATTTAATTGAAAATCAAGCTTTCAACTTGTTCCAACACAGCAACAAGCTGTAAATATTGAATTAAAATTGTATATATATGGGCCATCAATGTATAAGTCCCCATACAATGGGATATAACTCAGCTTGGAAAACAGTGAACATGAATAAGAAGATGTTTTTAGAGTCCCAAGAGCATGTACTCTAATTATCTACCTATGACATCTTAACAGTGGCCAAGTGATGGGGCTAAAACCTAATTAGTGATTTTTCAGGAGCTACAGACTAGAGTAGACTATATAAGTGCAACAGAAAAATGTGGCAATGAGCTCTTTCTACATTTTATTTCAGTGAAGGCTATATGATTGCATAGTTTATTTATATTATACTGTATCCATTATTATTATTGTGCGCATTTTATGTTTGTGTATGTAGAGACACTCATGCCCCATGACACACATGTGGAGATCAGAGGGCAACTTTCATAAGTCATTTATCCTGATTCACACGGACCATAGGAGTAGAATGTAGGTTGTAGGCCTATGTGGAATGTGTTTTGTCTATTGAACCATCTCACCAGCTGTGTACACTTACCTGAAGACTCACAGAACAATATACTACAAAGGATGAATTTTACAATAGACAAAGCTATCCCTCCATTAGAAATAGAGAAAAAAAAAGAAATAAGGGATAAGGACTGCCTTCTTGGGATTATATAACCTCTCAGGGAGCTAGTCCCTGGAGAAAACTGATTTTCCTTTCATCATCCATTGGTTGCCTGTAGCTCAGGCATGAAATTTCAGCCTCCACCTTGGTGTGTCAATTGGTTTTGTCATTATGTAGGTCTTGTTACACTACCATACTATGGACATCTCATTGATTTAGCTTTCTTATCATGTCTAGAATACAATAAGTCGCAGCAGGTGTCTTGTCCCTCTGGTTCTTACATTCTTTCTGCATCCTTTCCAAGATGTCCCTTGATACTTAAGTGCAGAAATTGCACTGTAACTGTGTCACTCAGAGATCAGCCTCTCACAGTCACTTATTCTCTGTGTTTGCACAGTGGAAGTTTATAATAGTTTCCATCTGGCTCAAATAGAAGCATCTTTGATGAGAAGCAAGAGGGCACACTTGTCTAGTAATATAAGGATATGCATTTAGAATTTTGTAAGAAATTACACTAGTCTAGGGAATGAAGAATAGAAAAATTTTTACCAGTAAAGAAAACAAACAAAAAACTAGCAGTACCTGACATTTAGAAGCTAGTTTATAAGTCAAAGACATTCTTTGACTAAACATGAAAATAGGAATGTCATAGAAAAAATAGCTTCAGGCAAGGTTACCCTGAGATTAGGATTTAATGAGATAAAACAAGGCCCCCTAATAATTTTGTCTAGAGGATCACTGTGCCAGTCTCAAAATACCAAACAACCAGATTTACCCACTCATAAGAGTGGCAGCTGCTTCTTTGCCAATTGTAGATTTAGCCTTATCCAATTTGCCCTCTTTGTAAATAAGAATTGTGATTAATATAACTGATGATAGAATAATTTCTGGTGATGTCTTCTACAATAACCCTTCTCCCCTCTCCTAAATCACAAAACCACTGGCTGGGTCATGGAGGAATATTTTCTATCACCCTTTAACTGAGGCACCTCAACTCTCCCAGGATGTATATTTTTCTTCATTATGAAAAGGAAAACTCCATATGTCCAACTTCAAGTATGTCCCTTGTAATATTTGGCTGGAAAGAACTCTCACTAAAAAGGAGTTAGATGTGCACATAGGAGAGTGCCTGATTTGGCCTCCACCTGGGGTAGGGCCCTAGAATTAAGTAGACTGCCTGAGAGTGCCTGATCTGGTCTCCGACTGGGCAGAAAATACTTTAATTCATTTTTATTCTTTTAACTAAAATTGTACTCAGTTTTTGAACTAAGTACAAATTTCCCATTTTATAAATTCTTTTAAAGTTGAAACATTTCCTCCCTTGCCAATTAGGAAAATTAATTACGTATTCAGTTTTTACTAGCTGTTACTCTCAGAGTGAAAGTTGAAATAGCAAGGTTACATATTCAGGGTCTTTACAGTTATCGCTTTTAACTGTATAAATATGGCTATTGGTTACAAGATGGCATAGAAAACTTGCTCTGAAAAATAATTAAAAATAAATCTTTATGGGTTGATTATATTCTTCACATTTTTCATCTTGGACTTAATTATTATATTAAGTTTTAAATGATTGCATATGATATTTCTTTATTGTCCCATAATGAATTGCTATTTTGTGGAACAAATTAGATAATGTTTAAAAGTGAACGTAAGCTAGCACTTGACACACTGAGTAGTCAGTACATAATCTTTCTTTCTCCTTAAATTATTTAAGTATGCTACTCTTACCTAGACTATAGTTCCCAGAGAACAGCTCAACAAAAGATGTCATGTCTTGACATAAAGAATCAAATAAAGCATTACAGGTGAAATGATCCTATTATTTAAATTGGATAAAATATAAAGTATTGACTGAAACATAGCATGGTCTAACATCACAAATATTCCCATGTAATCCAGAAATTCAAGTTGGTCTCTGACTTCTACTTTCCTACATGTTTGTAGTAATATTAAACAGGTTTTTAGATACTACATCTGAAGAAAGCTATGACCTTCCTTGTGAGATTATTCCTGAAATGACATGCAAAATGTCTATTCACTCCAGAATATATAGTACACAAATGAAAGATCAAGAACTGATTCCATGAAGACTAGTGAGTCAGTGAATTTATTGTGGTTACTTACAGGAGCACAGTTCAAGTGTTACTGACTTGAGCATGGGTGACTCCAGGGCAGTCTCCTTTTATTAAAGCCTCCCAGCACAGGTGATGGCTCGCAAAAGCTTCACCTCATAAGCAACTTTCACAATGTGCCACCAGCTCAACAGGTGAAGTCTCCTACCCACAAATTGTTAGTGTTTTTATAGCCTTCGGGGAGGGGCCTCGTAGTCTCATAATTTCAGGTGCTTCCTAGGCTTGCACATTTTTGTAGCTTCTGAATCTTAGCAGCCTCACTCCTCCCATTATCAGAGAATATCTTAATTCTGAGAAAATGTTGACATAGAACCCGCCCCTCCTTTTTGAATTACAATTTTCTTGTTCTTTGAGTTTTTCAATAGCAACATGAATCTGATTTGATCTTTGATTACCTCTTCTCCTTTGCCTTCACTTCTTCACCCCTCTCTTGCCAGGTATAACTGAGTGGTAATATCTTTACCCTGGTGAAATTCTAGTTTCTCCAGACTAACTTGGCCAGAGAAAGTCATACAACCATGCTTCATGCTTTGCTGTAAGTCACAGTCAAAACCTCAGGTAAGCCTGCTTGATTCTTGCCAAGCATTGCGTGACTTACTCTTTGCTGTCCCTCCTTGTAAGATATTCTGAATTTTTCCTTTTTTCAAACTTCAAACATCTCTTCCCAGGTCTTCACCCTACCTGATGCTTGGGTTAATCTCTCTCTCTCTCTCTCTCTCTCTCTCTCTCTCTCTCTCTCGTGTTTTAATGATAGAAAGTTAATCTGAGGAAAAATTCATTTTCTCTGACTCAACTCTCCTAACTCTTTTGGCTTTTTCTCCTTTCTCTTTAATTCTCCCAGAATGAGTAACCATCCGTGTTTTCGAAATTATTTCTTCCACATAAGCATTGAATTCCATCTTCGATGTCAATATGCATTCCAACCTAGATTGTCCTTAACCCTCCTCTCCAGATAAGATTTCCCAAATCTTTCTTGGTAGAAATTTGGAGAAATGAGAAAAAGATCCTGGAGCAGATGTGATCAGTTTTAGGTATGTTTATTTATAACTCAAAAAAAGCAATCTGGAGTCACTAATAATGACACAAAGCAAGATACCACCTGGTACCTCAACAACTCTGAGCACGTCTCTATATATTGAAGATGCCCATAAGAACAGGTGAGGTAAAGGAGTCTGGATTGATTGCACCATTAATGAAATGGTGTTTTTGAATATTCTAAGCTCAGGTGCATTCGGGGTAGTATGGTCACAAATGGGAACTCAAATATTAATATCTGGGTCTTTCTTTTCCTTACTTCATTGCAGGATTTTTTTTTTGCAAATCAGTCAGAAACACTTGATGAAATATCTTATTGTAAAACTTTGAGGGCTTGGTTTTGTTTTTCTATTTTGTTTCTGTTTTCTAGTAAGATCTTGAGCATTAAAGAGTAAGCAACAATTAACTCAATTTTCCCTGTGTGCATGGACTTCCAGAGTGTACAAAAGAGCAAAGACATTATCACTTGCCTCTATTCTCTTAATAAGTGCAAAGAAGAGTTACTTAGAATAAAATAGAGTTAATATAACAGGAACAAATTTGTCCTTGGAAGAAAGGATTGGCTTTAACCTGTGGATTCCAGAAAAGAAATAAAGAGTACAGTATCAAAAAGTTGCACAGTGTGACTTGTGTTTTCATTCTTTATGGAGTCTATACCAACATGAGAAACCCAAACCAGTTATCTCTAGCATTCTTCACCACTGAGAATGTATTATGAATTATTATGGTGAAGACAGCCTGTTGTTTGTCTATTGTCCATAGAGTATGGACTTCCTTCCAACAGTGTAGTGGATGGTAGACATGTCCCTTTACACCAAGATGCCCTTCAGATGGCAAAATCTTCAGAGTCCATTATGTAAAATGCCAGAGTAGTTTTATAAAACCTCCATACACATAACTGTATACTTTAAGTCAACTCTAGATCACGTATACAACAAAATACCATATAAATGCTGTAGAAGTGGTTGTGCACAGTTTTATTTTGAGAATAATAAAAATAGAAATATAAGTTCTCAAAGCACATACTATTTGGGGGGGGGCGGTGCTAGCAATTGAACTCAAGGCCTTGTACTATATAAGCACTCTACCACTGAATCATACACTCAGTGCTATTATTTTCTTTGTTTTCTGTTGTCAATCCATTGCAACTATGTATGTGGGGCCCACACACAGAGCTTATATATATGTAAAGTCACTGTAGTTCTATTTAAGAGAGGAAACGTTTCTTCCATCTGTCCAAATTGTCTAGTTGAGATCTAGTAATTCAAAGAGGTGGGTAAAATTTGTGGTGTACTTTCCTAATTTAGGGAAAGGAAAGGAGATAGGGAACAAAGGAAAAAGAAAATGATTTGGGGGGAAGATAAAAAGGCCCTTAGGGAAAATAGGTGTAAGAGCTGACTACTTGTGGAAATATCTGTAAATATGTGGCAGGTGATGTCTCTCTCAGAAGACATGACGGTTACTTGCAGAGAGAGATTTGACCTTTGAGTTATCTTAAGACAATTGCAGTATTTCCTGGAGTAAAATGCCTCCACGTTGAAATTTTTGTGCTAAAGTTGAATATTTCAGCATATTGTGCTATCCCTAACAGGGTCATCTTTCATCTTTTAAATTAATAAATTACACCTCCATCCGCCATCCACATTACACATGATTTCACTAGACATTCATCCCTTTCTTTACCCACAACATCTTTGTTACTCCAAAAATTCGTGTTAGATAGAAATGCTTTAAAATGTAAAACATAGGTCCTATACTATTCAGACCTATGCTCTCAATATTCAAAATAAGTAATTCCTTTGTGACAATCAGCAGATAGATTTAGGGATAGTTACAAATTTCTCAAACTCAATAAATTTAGCATAAATTATTTGGAAAGTTCAAATTAAGCAAAAATTATTTTCATAAATTTTAATCTTGACCTTAATCAGTAAAATGTTGTAAACATTTAGGTTCCTGGGATCTATTTTCTTTCTACAAGGTATTTATGAAGTTATAAATGGCAGCACAGAACGTTATGTGAACTTTGCATTTTGTCCCAAAGGATGTTTGGCTTTTGGGCTTCGGCATCTACATTGTCCTTTGCAACCTCATCCCCAGTTCTTCATCCCAGAACGAATAAGATGCCACCCAACCAGTACTACTGAGATTGCAGCATCAACTATTTTTCCAGGCACTGCAGTGCCTGTTAAATTTTAATGAACTCATAAAACTTTTATCACTTTTTCTCCTATTTGATGAGTATGAGAAACAACCACTACCACGATTTTTTTAAATTTAAATGTAAAAAAGGTAAAACAAATCAACAGAAATGTCCACAAAGACAAAAATCTTACAGTTCTAAAACTGTTGTGCTAGCAAAACTGGAATCTTTGTTCTCACTTGAATGATAACAGATACATACACACAGATACACACAGGCACATTCATACACACACACACACACACACACACACACACACACACATACATACACACAGTGTTTGAGAAAATATTTTTACAGTATTTTTTGTACAATCATGTCCTGGCAATAAAAAAATCAATTCTATGCATTTTATTGGTCATATTTTAAGAAAGAAAAAGGTGGGAAACTAATGATCAATGTTCAGACTCTAAATTATTTGTACCTACAGATAAGCATGACCGCAGTATGCAGAAGTGAAGCGGCAACACAATTCTTTCCCTTTATTTTCTTCTATTTAATCTTCCTAATAATCTACTGCATGTCATTTTTAAGAGACTGTATCAATCCAGGCCTTCATGTATTTTAAATTAAACCAATTTATCACATTGATGGTATAGATCTTAATACAGTTCTCATCCATTTCATCCTTCTTAATTCCCTTAAATTCACTTTTTTGTATGACTAAACTCACCTCTTAACTCAAAAACAAACAAAAATATGTGGAGTCTATTTTGCCATAACTGCCTAGCCAATTCGACCTTCTATTCTTATCACACCATCCTCTGAAAAGGTTACCCAAATTGCTGATAGGGAATCTGGATGCAGACCACTCTGGGTTCTTCCATCCAAGGATGCAGGGTGAGGTAACTGGTGCACCCCTTCTATGAGTCTATCTAAAAGACTCCCAAATTACATAGCTCTTATCTGTAGGCAGAAAAGAAAGCCCTTGACTGGTGAATAGGGGATGTAAAGGAGAAGTAAAGGCAAGAGTAGTCAGTATTACAAGTTCTAGACAGGGAACCAGAAAAAAGTCAAAGCAGGGCAAATTTCAAATGTTCATATCAGCGTCCACTGGGATTTCTTGACGAGAGTTTCCAAAAGCATCCCTCTATTGGGTTCCTCCTCATTTTTCTTTTGTCTTCCAAGGCTGGACTCGAGAGTGATGGACTCAGGATTCGTTTTCAGACACTTATACAGCCTGTTGGAGTGGCTAGAATCAGTGTCAGTTCCCTCTCAAAGGCTTCTAGATAGGGGAAGGAAACAAAGAAAAGCATCCAGGTTCTTGGTTAAAAGTCAAAATGTCCTTGGGCCTCTTAGCACCATATTCTGTTCCAAAGGCCAAAAATGCTAAAAGCATTTGGGAGCTCTTATTTATTCCCTAAAAGATTTTAGGGTTACCTCTTCAGAGGGGTAATATTAGAGTAGCAAAAAGCCCCATTAAAAAGAAAGAAGAAACAAAGAAAGGAAGAAAGAAAAAGAAGTCAGAAAAAAGTGATGGGTAGATATGGGAGGAGTTGCAGGGGAGGGAGTGGGTGCGGATTTGATTCAAACACCTTATATGCATGTATGAAATTCTCAATAGTTTTTTTTAATTTTTATAAAAAAATTTATTTTTTATTTTTTTGTTATGCAATGCCAGTGGTATCAGATTCCCTTGGAACTGGAGTTACAGAAATTTGTTACTGCCGTGTGGGTGCTGGGATTCGAACCTGTGTCTTCTGCAAGAACAGTTAGTATTCTTAACCGCTGAGCCATCTCTCCAGCCCCAACAAAGTTTTTTTTTAAGTTAAAAAAATCATTTTAATGTACATCTATACAAAGTAAGACGTAGTCTAAAAAAGGTGGTAACAGTATGTCTAATAGTCATTGAAATATTTCCTGTTACCTGCTGGCTATTTTCACATTATTGTGCCGTGTGTAGAAAAAATGAGAAAATTTTTCTCAAAGATATAAAGCACATGCATGAAAGCATTCGAACACTGAGAGGTCTGTTTGCCTAAAGGATGAGCATAATTCAACATGTCTATTTGATTTTTCATTTTGTGAACAAATATATGACAAGTGTCATTGAGAAATATTAAATTATGATTATAATAAGGCAACATGGAGAAATTTTCCAACAATTATTGCCTGTGCTATGACATTAATACTAAAGCACATGCATGAAAGCATTCGAACACTGAGAGGTCTGTTTGCCTAAAGGATGAGCATAATTCAACATGTCTATTTGATTTTTCATTTTGTGAACAAATATATGACAAGTGTCATTGAGAAATATTAAATTATGATTATAATAAGGCAACATGGAGAAATTTTCCAACAATTATTGCCTGTGCTATGACATTAATACTTGGATAGACAGCATGAACACTATTTTATCAGGGCACACATAGCCAGCAAAGGCATCAAGCTTGTCAGGTCACAGTGATAGTACTTTTGGCACTCCTTTTATGATCACGGAAACATGTTTGATTTTCATAAAGTATATCACACTAAAATGAGATTCATACTCTACAAAAGGTAACACAAATCATAAGGTAGAAAAAAAATAAAGTTTAATTATTTCATTCTAATAACTCTATTTGGAGTCCAAAGAATTTGAAAACTAAGCAAATATCATTTATTAAACATGTATATTTACCCTTCACATTGTTTTTAAGAATTGCAGGCACAGCTTAATGTTTATAAATTCATCATCCAATAAGAGAAATAGCCTATCTATTTCTTCTCACAGTTCTTAATTGTCCTGTATCAATAGAATTAAACTGCAGGGTCAATCACAATATCCTTTGAAACTTAATGTTATATACAACAGGAATTACACTTGTTTATTTCATAGGTTTTATATTTCAGAATTTAATTTTTTATATTTAATTTTTTATATTTCAGCATTTAATTGTGCTTTCCAAACCACAGAAAGTAAGTCATGATTGAAGCTTAATATGAAGTTTCAATTAATTATTTATATATTATATGGTGACAAGAAAAATTCTTGTAAAGTTCAAATGACATAGTTTCACTTCTAACTATTTTAACACAAAAGTACTTATTTTCAAGAAAATACAAATTGCACCACACCAGAATATCTGGGAAAAGTTTTCCATTAAATGTCATTTCCCAACAGGACTTACTTTGATTTTGAAAACAGAACTGATTGTGAAAATTTATAAGAGCAAGACTATTTTAAAGGAATTCCATAGTATCACAATCAGGTGCCTAAAATACAGATATAAATATATATAAACAAAATTTGCAAGTATCTCAGTAAGAAAGGAGGAATTTGACACATTCTGAACATTACCCATGGAAATAACAGTAATGGAAACTGTGGCCAAAATTTATCATTTCCAAGTGAACATTTTAAAGAATCCCAAGTCCATGTTACATACCTGTGTGGATTCTGCCGTTTTCACTGGCTGCCATGTCCCTCTGATCTGGGCTTTCTAGCATTATTTTTCTCTCAAACAAGAGTGCTCATCTTGGGTGGTTTCTAGAGTATCAGATTTTGCACAGTGAGTTGCAAACCACCTGGAGCCTCATGCACAGCTCCTCTACACCAACAATGAAATCATGAGGAAGTGCTTCTCACAGTATATTCTCTAGTGTCACCCTACAAATTGCTCTCCAACCACAAACTGATAGCAGCTCATATGTTTTCCAAGAGATTTCTAGAACTAACATTCTGATACTCTCAGAGATTACAATGAAGGAAATGAAAATTTCAAGTTTTTTGAAGGATAATGAGGAAGAAGAGAATAGAGAGATCAAACCATGCACACGTAGGTAAAATTAAATTAGGAAGGTATGTGAGAGGAAGTCCTGCCATTGGAAATGATGATATTGTATCTGAAGGCAGAGAATAACTAGTACCAAATTCAGCTCTTGAAACAAATTAGATTGCCCTACAGTAATATTCAATGACAACTATTAAGTCCCTGAAATAAACTGACTTCATATCTTACCTTACATTACAAAAAATGTCATTGAGTCTAATACCATTGATCTAGATCATGATCTTTAACTGCATGTTTTTATACCCATCACTTCTAATTCTTGCTGTAGTGATAACATTTTGTCCCTAAGCAGATTTTCTGAATTTTTTTCTATTCAAATTTTCAAAATTATATGCTAAACCGTGTGTGATTGTATATTCTACTAATGATCCAGCAATTTTTACACCATCCCACAACATTCCCAATTTGTCCTAGCAATAAAACTTCATGGTATAGCATTATTATATGCCAACTTTGATTATACAAAATCGATGTAGTCTATATTGTAAAACCCTTGCATTTGTTCCCCCCCACCATGCTTAAAAGTTTAGTTGTTCTAAGTATATACTTTTATGCCTTCCTATCATCTTATATTTGCTTGCACTTATAATTTTTAATTATATTAACACAGCCCAAAGGCCCTGTCCTAGTTTACTTTTTTGTTGCTATGATAAACACTATCACCAAAAGGCACTTGGGGAGGAAAGTGTTTACTTGGCTTACAAATTGTAGTCTAGCATCAAGAGAAACAAGGTAAGAGTTCAAGGAGGAAACTAGTGGCAGGTACTGAAGCAAAGAATTAGACAATGGCTCAAATCTATTTTTACTTTCAGAGTAAACTATTGTTGCCTTTGAGGTCAAGGTACAGATAACTGAAAATAGGCACATGTCTTTATACACTAGCAGTTTGCAAGGCAATTCAAACGTGTATTCTCTAAGTTATTGTAATAAAATAGTCTTTGAATACACAAGTACAAAGAACTAGATTGTAATCAAGGTTTTTAAATTTTTTTTAAATTTGCTTATGCACATGGTTTAGAGACAATATTTGAAGCACATTGAGTACCATGGGCATTCTGTTCTAGGAATGATATTTCCCCACAGAGGACATATTTTGTCAGCAGATGAATTAGGAGGCATATTCCTTAGAAACAAATTCAGGGAATAGATTTAATGTTCTTCACAGTTTTTTGTTACTAGCTTTGTCTTTATGCACAAGTCTGGGTACATTTTTATATAAATAAGGCTCTCCAGAGAGTGAAAAGATGTTAGAAGTAACACAAGTGGTCTGAGCCAGAATTTTTGCATTATAGCTCATATATTACTGAAAGAGTATGGGCAAATAAATTTATGATTGTCATGCTTGTTGAGCCATTCACAAGGTCAAGAATCCCACATACCGAAAATAGGAAATCAGACCCAAATTGTTGTTTAAAGTAAAATAGGATTGGTTAGGTAGTAGAAATCAGAAGGGAATGAGCATGTTCAAACAACAGTTGAGCTCTATTATATACATATATATTGCATATTTATATATATTATTTATAATGCATTTATATACATATGTATATAGTAAGGCCTGTAGATTCAAATTGTGCCCCCAAATGACCTTCGGTGTGAGTACATCCACTGGAGCTTGGTCAGCCTACTAAGAGTCTCACCCTTAAATGAGACTGAACCTTAAGACTGAATCTCCCTTCCCAGCAGCCATTGAATATAATCAAATATGTTGTATGAAATTCACAAAAATTCAACTAAAAATTAATAAAAATAATAACTGAGCTCCAACTTGCTTTCTAAGATGAATGATGGCTGCTTGAGCTGTGCTTCACTCAAGATAAATGGAGCTGAAACATTGGTAAGCATATCCCACATTGATTAGCATGTCCTTATGTCCATTGTTAGTGCAATCACACATATGTATTTACAAGATGTTGATAGCTTTTCACATACACATAGGAACAAGAAGGTATAAAACAGCTGTAAAACCAAGTCTTCTTAAAATGTGCATTTGTTTCTGATCTGTATGACTGTTTTCCCTAAGTAAAGCATCTGTGCTCTTGACTCAGTATAACAGTAACTTACTTTTTAAAATTTTTATAGAGCTTTTGTAGATTTCATACAACAGTTCTTAATCAAATTTAGAACCCACCCTCCCTCATCCATTCTCCCCACATCATCCCCACCCCTAGCCGGACCTCATGCATTCCACTGTACATGTTAAGTCCTATCCAGTCAAGCATTGTTACCTGGTAGATGTCCTTTGGTACAAGTTCATCCTCGGGAGTCCAGTCAGCCTATCTTGAGGACATAGGTAAATTCTACTCTCCCTCACCCAACATTAATCAGTGTCCATCAGTTTCCAGTAACTTATTTTCACCTTACAGTTAGTATAGGTGATATCTTACTACTAATCTGTTGTGGGTTCTCCTCAGGCCAGCTGTGAAGACCCTAACCTGGATCAGGTCCCCTGCCGATTGGGGAGGGGCAAGAGGCACTGAGTCACAACACACAGACTCTGGGAGTCGGGTAGAAGCAAGCACTAGGTGAGGTGCTGCAGGCTCATTTAATGCAGAAAGGGGCATACCTTATATTTCCCTTTTCTGTGCCCACAAGTCCCTTTAGTCAGCGTATCGTTTTCTGATGGGTCCACGTAACACAGTCTGTCAGCAGTCACTGGGCTCACGAGCAGGGTATGGAGGCATGGGCTCCTTTTGGAGGGCTATTTGCAGACCAAGAAGTGAAGTGAATTCTCACTAAATCCCAGTGCTCTGGGTCCATGCCATCTTTGGAGGCCTCCTGCTACATTTCCACCCTTTTTCTTTAAAAATGCTTGTCCAGCGAGAGCCTGTAGGCAGCTCTGCCTCGGGATGACCCCTGAATCACGGACTGTGCCTGTCTTAGGTTGTCCTATTCAGGCATGAACCTTACCCATCATGGGAGCATGGGCATACCCATCCATGTCCTGGCTTAGGTTGATTCAGCCCAACAGGATCTTACCCGTCATTGGCTACCAGCCCTCCAAGGGGTATCATCCCGGCGAATCAGTCGAGGTGGGGAATTATCTATAGGAGGCCTGTACATTTGTGCAAGCCAAGTCTGTCAGGCTGCATAGGGTGGGTTGAAATCATCTTCAAGTATTGCTCTGAGGGCTTGATACACCGAGTGATTGAAATTTTTCTGACTTCAGGAACAAAGAGCAAGGCATTTAAGAAGTAGAAAGAGAAGAATAATTATGCCTGTCAGGAGTACGTAAGTGACAATCCAAGTCGGGTCAAACAGTGCTATTAGATTAGACGAGATTTTCTCTAAGAACCCTAAATTGATGTCCAGCGTGGGGGCACGGGTATAATTTAGAGCAATAATTTGATTAATTAGTAAAATAGAATAATGAAGAAGCTTTTGGTTCCAGTGCCTGTGAATATAGTGTGAGAGTTGTAGGCACACTTCAGTAATATTGTGTACTTTATAGGGGGTGAGACAAAGTGACCTAAAGCGAGGGTCACAAGCTAGCAGAGCCATGTCTTTGGTAATTGCCAGCTCTTCACTTAAGAGATCAATTTGTTCTTCTAACACATTAATTGTCTGGTGAAGATGCTGATTGATAAGGGACTGAGTATGAAAGGTAGAGGAGGTTTTGAACACAGCCTCATTGAGTGTCTCCACAGTAGTGGAGGATTGGGTGATAGCTACTGCAGTGGTGGCTGCCGACCCTAATGCAAGGATGATGGCTGAGATGAGAGCGGTAGTGACCCCGAAATCCTGTTTTAAGCAGGGGCTTGTGACAAGGCTGTCTGCTCTATAAGGGTGGCAGCATGGAAGTAGGTTGCATTGGTGACTGGAACCCAAAAGACCATGGGTTCACGCATAAAGAAAACTATGTGAGCGGGATGGTTCCAGCAGGCTGTCAGTACACAAGTGCTGTTGGTATCGGAGCAGTTGAGTTGTCCCTGAGGGTCGGGGGTAACATTGGCTAGCAATAAGGCAAATGGGGGCCGCACGCAAAAGGGGGTAGGGGGCCAGGATGTCATGTGATCAATGGACATAAGGACTTTGTTTTCAGCACAAGTAGAGGGATTGGTGTTAGTGTAAGTGCTGTTGGAAAGCTGAAGGCCCTGCTGTGCCAGTAACAGCCTCATGTCCATGCAGGTTGCAGACCACAGAGGTCCCAGTTACCACGTATTGATTTGTGGTTGGTATGGGAGATTTTAATGCCACAGGCATAGGTGGGGGCCAGTTGTCTCCAAGATCCTAGGGGGTGATTAGAGGGGGAGTGGCTGAAGCAGCAAAAGGGAAGGATGGCATGTTTGGGCTTAGGGTGGCATCTCTGCCATGGTATAGGGAGCATGAGGAAAAAGGGTGCAAGGGAGTGTGTGCATGGGCAGTTGGGGAGTGGTGGGTGTAGAATGGCAGGAAAAAATGGGGTCAGAGGGGTGGCAGTCCCCTCCGCTTCCCTTGTTATTATTGTCCCCAGTGCAGTGAGGACCGAGGTTACATAGGTGTCGAAGGTAGGGGAAAGGCCCTGGAGTTTAAGCTAGTAACCAAGGAGGCACTGCCGGTATAATTTTGGATGATCAGGTTGAACAGCCCAATGCATGAAGATGCATTATTGGTAGTGAAGCATAGAGAGTTACTTAGGGGCGAGGAGCCATTGAGTGATTCCCAGGAAGTAACTGGATCCATGGTAGGGAGGTCAAGCATAGAATTAGTTGAATAGAGGGTGGGGTAGGCTGGGGAATGAAGCGATAAGGGCAAGAGTATAGGCGGGGAGGGGACCAAGGCCCAGAGATCATGGGCCATAGCAGGGGCAGGGAAGAGCAAACCAATTACCCAGATAGCAGCGAGGTCTCTGGGTCCTGGGGATCCTGTTGGTTGGTTGCTGGTCTCACATCTCTCGCTGGAACCCATACTGGCTTTGTTTCTGTCTGAGGAAACACACAAGCATAGCCTCGTCCTCTTGTTAACAAGGGGGCAGGCGTTTGACATTGACATGTCACTAGTGGCAGGGGTGTTGGCCTCAGTATGGTAGTTCAGTGTTTATAGGCCGGGCTCAACCCATTTTCATTGATGGACAGGAAATTAATGCTGAATAGAGCTTCAATTAGAGCAAGGTGCAGGTCCCCTTTAACTCAGGGGTATCAAATTTTTGTAATGTTTCTTTGAGGGTCCTATTTGCCCACTCCACAATGGTTTGTCCCTGTGGATTATAAGGGATGCCAAAGGAGTGGCTAATTTTCCATGTTGACAGGAAGGATTGGAATTGTAGAGAGGTGTAAGCTGGCCCATTATCAGTTTTTAGGGCCCATGGAACTCCCATTACCAGCGTTGCTGATTTGGCCACCTTAATGGCATGTGAGGCCTTTTCACCAGTTTGAGTGATAGTGAAAAGAAAGGAGGAGTAGGTGTCAACAATGACATGGACATACTTAAGATTACCAAAGGAGTTGTAATGGGTGATATCCATTTGCCAGAGAGCATTGGGTAGGAGACCATGCGGGTTAACTCCATATCGATAGAGGGGGCCTAAAGGAGCAAGGGGTGCACATGTAATGCAAGATCTGCTCAGATGTTTGCATTGAGAGATGGGTAGGTCGGTAGAAGGTGGTGCTGACTGCCAGGAGAAAGTTGAAATTGTTAGTGTAAGGCTCTGGCTTGTTCTAGTAGAGGAATCTCTACAGACATAATAAGCTTATCTGCTTTGTCATTTCCCTCTGCCACGATCCCGGGGAGCTTGGTGTGTGATCTAATGTGGGAGATGTGCCAGGGATATTGTCTGTTATCTAAGATAATCTGGAGAGCTCTCATCATTCTAGTGATGGGATCCTTGTGGCCTTTTACCTGAGCAAAGGGAAGACATATGCGGGCCTGAACTGCATACTGGCTGTCAGAGAATATATTGAGTGGCTCAGTCTGGCAGATGGGAGCTTTTTAACAAGGCCAGGGGCGCCCCCAACTGGACAGAGCTGGGATTGGCTTGTACGTAACAGGTGTCATCCTTTACCATGCGCTGAATGACAGAGCCATAAAGGGACTTACTGGCATCTGAGCGGCTAGTGTGGCTAAAGGTAGGAGATTTTTGCAGGGGGAAGTGTGTGGCTGAGTGGTGATTTTCAATCAGGCTAGGCTGGCCAGTCGCTTATCTGGGGGTGTGTGGTTATCCAACTTCCCTGTGAACCCAGACATCATTAGTTGGAAAGCCAGAGAGTCTTCCCATAATGTTTGGGAATGCTTAAGAGGAAAGGGCAGTATAATTTTGTCGGGTTCCTTTCTGAATATGCACCTGGCTGTTTGTCTGGCCTTAATTGCTAACTTGAAGGCAATATCATACTGAGAGCTAAGCCTAGTTAGGTCTAAGGTAGCCAGATGGATCCACACCAGGAGGTCTTGCTGACATAGTGCCCCCAAGACACCATTTTTAGTCCAGAGGATCAAGGCCAGTAATGGTTATTCTGGGTCATGACATCGGAGTGACACAGACCAGAGTATATGATCTATCTTATTAAGAAGATCTTTAGCTGGCTGGGTGAGAGGGATCCTTGAAGTTGGTGAATTGTGGCCTTCTAGCAGGGAGAACAAGGCCCATAATTCTAAGTCAGGGACTGGTATAAATTGTTTAAGCCAGTTTATAGTCCCACAGAATTCCTGGACCTCCATCAAGGTATATAAAGTTTTTTGCAAGATGGAAGGATTAAACAGTTTAATTACAGTATCTATATGGTAGCCAAGGAATGTGAAAGGTTGGATGTATTGTAACTTGTCTCATGCAATGTGGAGACCTAGACATTCTAAATCAGCAAGCAGACTGGGTATTGCAGCCTGTAAAGTACTGTGAGATTTGTGTGCTAGCAGTATGTTGTCCATATAGTGTATGACAATTAGGTCCTTGGGGATGTTGGTTAAGGCCTTATAAACATATAATTGACAGATTGTGGGGCTATTTTTCATACCCTGTGATACTACCTTCCATTGGTATCTCTTGGCTGTTCTTTGAATGTTGGACTCCCATATTGTGAAGGCAAAATGAGGTCTATCTTGTTCTGCTAGGGGGATTTAGAAGAAACAATCTTGGATATCAAGTACTATGATATGATGGGATGGGCAGATAGCTGTAGGGTGTGGTAAGCCCAATTGTAGCAAGCCCATCTTTTCCATCTGGGCATTGACTGCTCTAAGATCTTGGAGGAGTCTGTATTTCCCTGATTTCTTTTTAATAACAAATATAGGGGTATTATGTTTACTGAGAGAAGGTTCGATGTGGCCAAGCCACAATTGTTCAGCTACCAAAATTTTGAGGGGAGATAATTTAGGTTCTATTATAGGCCACTGGTCCACCCACGTGGCATCGTTACAGAGCCATGTGATGAGGATCGGCTCAGGGGCCAAGATTGGAGTCGATCCTGGGTGGGCAGTGGCCGTTAGGATTGGGGGTGTTGGGCAAGGTGTTGTCCTTTCCCTAATAGTCCCAAGTTATCGTGGAGCATGATTTCATCATAAAAGGCACGGTCATCCATGGTAAGGACTGTGCCCATGTCCTCTAGGACGTCTTGACCCCACAAGTTACAGGGAATGTCCGCTACTATGAGGGTAACTGTGCCCTGGTTCCCATCCAAGTCCTTCCAATATACTGGATGTGTGACCAGTTGGTAACTTGTGTGCCGCCAACCCCTTTTATGGCAGGCCTGGCTGGTATTTCCAATGAGGGAATTTAAGGGATTTAGTTTCTGATATAATGGTGACATCAGCCCCTGTGTCTACTAAGCCCTTTATGGCAGTTCCATCTAGGAACAGGGTCATTAGTGGGGAGTGGTTGAGAATTGGGAGAGTCCATAATATCTGCCTTGTTTCCCCTCTTGTGGGTGGGGCTGAGGGGCACCCCGGGTGGAGTTTAAAAAAGCCGAGTCCAGTTGAGGCTATGACCTACAGTCTTTAGCCCAATGGAACCCTCTTTTGAACTTGGGGCAGCGAGTCTTGGGGCAGGCTATACCTCTTGGGCAGTGGTTACAAAGTGGCCAATCCACCCACAGTTCTAGAAGCCTTCCCATGCGCCAAAGTGGGCTGGTTTTTCTTGAGACAAAAGAGTCTCCAAGGAGGCGGTCAAAACCTCAATAGGGCCCGCCCTAGGGTCTAAGTCTCTAATAGTGAGTACCCATTTGTCAGTGTTATCATTGTGGATAGGTACAATAGCATTGCAAGTAGGAATGTTTTGTCCCTCCCAAGTTAATTGTTTGATAAGCACCTCTAGGTGGGTCCAGACTCCACCCTCCGCTCTACTGCCTCAGTGACATGGGTAAGGAAGTCTGTGAAGGACTCCCCTGACTGTTGAATCAAATTATGGAAAAAATCTTGTGGGTCACAGGGGGAGCAACATTTAAGGGCTTTAAAGGCCAAGTCAGAAACTTTTTGAAAATAGGCATGGAGGCCAATAGTAGACTGGGAGATGGGGTCAGTATATTGTCCATGTCCCATAAGCATGTCCAAAGTAATGTTGAGGCCATATTGGAGATTTAGGTGTGCCTGGTTTTCAGCCCAATCATCATGGGCTGCGCGCCAGTTTAGAAAGACTGAGGGTTCTAAGACTGCCTTTAGTAAGCTATACCAATCTTAGTGGGTTTGTAACTGTAAGGACTACTGGTGAAGAACCTGTTCGAAATATGGGGAGTTAGGGCCCAATTGCTCAGCTGCCTTGCAGATAAGAACAAGGTCAGGAAGTGGAGTGGGCAGCCATGGACACTGCACCGCATTAGGGCCAACGTTAACTGGAAATGCAGACATAGGCGGGTGAGGCTTTAAGGAGGGCGGTCTAGAAGGGAGGGGCACGTTAGCAGGAGAAGAGGCAGGATGGTTACTAGGGGAGGGGAGAGAGTAACTCCTTCCATGGGTAATGGGGTGGGGGAATTTTGGGGCATGGTAGCTCTAGGAGAGTATCCTGAGATATAGGCAAAGGAGCTCCTTCCTTATTAGAAGTGGGTACAGAGGCTAGGTCCACCTCTGGGTCCAGGGGGTCTAGGAGGTCTGGGGTCGAGGTAATAGCCAGATCTACACTATATTGCTCCCAGCAGTGTTTGTTGTGGGCCAAGATGACTTCCTCAGGAGAGGAGGATTTAAGGCTAGCAATGACGGCTAGGAGGATTGGTACGAACGATGCGGGAGGAGTGATCTCTGACCCGACCTCCTTTTTTCGGGCCAGGAAGAGGACCAGCATCCACATGTCAGATCCCACATGTTTTCAGGGGAGACCCATGGAGCTAAATTAGTGGCTTCATCCCAAAAGTGTTCGATATCTTTTGGTTTCACTTTCAACCCTCTGGTTTTAAGAAGCAGCTTGAGTTGTTTCCTGCATTGTGGTGGTAAATTGCCCATTGTGGGAGGGTCTCGCGAAGGGGAATTCGCCACAAAAGTAGAAGACGAGGGTGACTTCCAAGAGGGCACAAAGGAAGCAAAGAAGCACTGTGAGCCACTTGAATATAAACCACCCCAACATGTAAAGGTGTATTGGAACCAAATATCTTGTGCTCAGTGAGGGACGTCTGGAGGCTATGACACCTCCAGCCATATGCTCACACGGTGTCTCCAGAATAGGCAACAGGGTGACCTGAAGCCTGGGCTCTGAGTTTGGAGTGGATCAGCCCTTATGTGAACTCACCAGGACGAGCCGTGAGGGGGGAGATGCCGACATGGGCTTCAGGACCACATGGTGGAGTGTGCCTCCCTGATCTAACAAACTAGTCCAACAATAAAGATGACAGACAGGATGGAGGGGACAGAGGAGGGGGCTACTCACTTACCCTTGAGCAGCTGAAGAAACAGACAAAACCAGGGGCCTACTTAACGAACGAACCGAGGTTCTGGGTGTCACCAACTCCGTGGGCAGGAGTTCCTGTTCAGGTGCGAGATGTTGTAGGTTCTCCTCAGGCCAGCTGTGAAGACCCTAACCTGGATCAGGTCCCCTGTCTACTGGGGGGCTGGAGGCACAGAGTCATAACACACAGACTCTGGGAGTCAAGTAGAAGCAAACACTAGGCAAGGTGCAGCAGGTTTGTTTAATGCAGTAGGAGGCACGCCTTATATTTCCCTTTTCACTGCCCCCAATTCCATTTAGTCAGCGTATTGTTTTCTGATTGGTCCACACCACGCAGTCTGTCAGCAGTCACTGAGCTCATGAGCAGGGTATGGAGGCGTGGGCTCCTTTTGGTGGACTATTTGTGGACCAAGAAATGAAGTGAATTCTTGCTGAGTCCCAGGGCTCTGGGTCCATGCCATCTTTGGATGCCTCCTGCTACACTAATCCATAAACAACTTATAACTGTGTCTTTGAAGGGGACCACAAACTGACCAAGCATTCCAAAGAAAGCTGTGTTTAATGATTTTGCCATCAATAGTAACTATAAGAAGCTGCAAAGAAATAATGGTGATGGGACAATATCATTAATGAAATCAGGTGAGGCATTTTGCGTTACTGTAGACAAAGAGACTGGTGTGTTGTAGGACTGAAACTTAAAAGATGGGCAGAATCTGGACTAACAACTTTTGTGTTAACTTGCACCATAAAACTGCTGTTTATTATGTAAACAAGCTCACTGAGCCCTGTGCTCCTCCAGTGCCCTGGGCACCTGAGCTTAATCCTTCAGGGCCCCACCTTGCCCTCCACCAAAGATAGTGGATCAGTGTGAAGTTTCTTGGTTAGTATATCAAAATGCTGCAAGATGTGTGTCTTTCTAGTTGAAAACAGTGAGAATAATTGAGATGTACTCTTGATACTCTGTGTATGAGATATTGTAGGCCTAGGGATCAAAGGATAAGATTCTTTGATAAGGGTAGATTCAAGCTTCTACTTCCCAAATAGTCACTGGAGAGACTGAATTATAGTATGATTGTAGCCTGACTCAAGAGCACAGTTCCAGGAGACATCTGAAGGAACAGGTACCTCAGAGTTCTTTTTCATGCTTGGTCTTAAAACTAACACTAAGAGTCAGGCTGATTCCTTGTTTAGGTATAATTGCAATGTGGCTTAGATACCCCACAATGTGCTAAAAGGAGTAAAGCTTTGTCCAGTGAAAGCCCATCAGAGGCAAGTGCATTCATGCTTATGTTCTGCATGAAATATGGGAACAAGGATGAAACATAATATTTAGATGTATCAGTCTAATATTGAAATGAGTACTTACTATCTAACAAGTATTTAAGATTATCTAAATTAAGACAAAATTTTAATTAAATCTACTATGCTACCAATAATTACTAACATAAACCTAAATCTATGTAGTGATGTTTTATATACAACAATGTGTGGATAGAGCCTAAGTAATAGTTGAATGAATAGTGAATATTTTAATAAAAAATGAAAACAAATCAATACATTGTAGTGTTTCCTGCTCCATTGCTTCAGAAGTCTCACAAAAAAGAACAGAAAACAACAGTGACTTAGAGAATACTGAGCTTGTAAAGCCCTAAATTCCCACTTATAATTTCTAATAAAGTGGCATTAGCATTTCAAATGTATGGAAAGCGAGTCAAGGAAAATGTTAACACCACATCTGTACTCAGCAATATCCAGACTGTGGGAACTTTTCTGAAACTAATGGCTCAGATTCACTGTCAAATGAATTAATAAGAGTATGTGAAGACTAAGAGAGCTGTTAAAATTAATATCAATTATAATATATAGGCCTATAAGGTCACAGACAATGAAAATGAATTATCAGTCCTGAGAAAATTACAAATTTGAATACTGATTAGATACTTTGTGGAGCCATGTGTTCATCTTGTGACCTGGTCTTATCACCTTAATCCCTCAAGACCCCTTGTAGCCCTCCATCCAACATAGTATATGAACGCTTTACATATGAAAGCATTGAAATCATCTTGCTTTTCTCATTGAAAACAATGAGAGAAATTGAGTATGTGTCATACTCTAGAACCAAGGAACAAAGGGTAAGATTCCCTGATAAGAAAAGGGTGGGACCTGACATCTACTTCCTTATTTCATGCTGGAGATACTGTTTGACTAAAAGAGTGATCAAGCCCTTGCTTGGAAACACAGCTCTGCTCCTAGAGACATCTGAAGTAACAGGTGCTCAGCACTCTGGGTCTGCTCTTGGCCTTAAAAATGAATGCAGATTCAGGTGTTCCTTAATTCAGGCATAACGGTAATGTAGCTTACATATGTTGCATAGAAAGATAGTCTTAAAAAGACACCCTTTTACAATATAATTTTTCCATACATGTATTATGTCAAATTTAGGTTTTTGAAGATGGAGAAAACATTTAAAATGAAGTGATTGGCCTGTGTTGTTTGATGTATTCTATTCTCCAACAGTGATTTTTCAAATTGAATGCTTAACTTTTAACAAGATTCTATGGGTACTGAACTCCAT
>NW_008353598.1:1538447-1577419 GCF_000622305.1 Nannospalax galili | reverse complement strand
TATGTTATATTTAATTTTTCCTTTTGACAATTATATATATATGCCTTGTGTCATAATCATATTAATTCCCATTACCTTCTCTTACCTGCCTTCCATTTCTGCTGATTCTTTTCTTCTCAACCAACCCCCTCTTACATCCATATCTTTGTGAGTATGTGCACAGATCTTGTGCAGGTAGCTATAGCTGCTCTGTGTTCATGATTGCAGCAGCCCTGTCATATACAGAAAATAACATATCTTATCATATTCAGAAGACAACATAACACTCTTTCCCATCTTTCATCTCCTATAATCTTTCTGACTCCCCTCACACTGCATTCCCTGGGCCTGAGAGGGGGTTATATATATGTCCCTTTTGTGCCTGAGCACTCAACAGTCACTTATTCTCAGCATACTAATCAATCGTGAACCTCTGCACTTACCATAGCTCAGTAGAAAAAGAAGAGTCTCTGAATAAGGCTGTGATCAGTCTATGTGGTATAAGCAAAAGCACTTAGAAAATGGTTTGACAGAATGTCCATTTAGGAAAAAATCAGCTGTGGACTCTCCCTCTAGGGCCTGTGAGTAAAATCTATTCATGTCTAGCTTTCCTCCATTCTCTGAGTTCTTGGGAAAATTATTAATTCATAACCAAATGCCATGAGGAGTAAAAGACAGTGGACCAGAGTCACCTTACCCAAAAGAAAGGTTTTAGTTTTGTTGTGTTTTCATTGTATATTTTTATTGAATTTTTGTGCATGCATAAAATACATCTTATGTTTAGACCTGCTCCCTTATCTGTAACCCCCCCATAGCCCTCCCATTTCCTCATGTAGCAGAGGATGGTGAACACAGATGGCCACAACTGGTAAAATTGTAGAGAGTAAGAGACTGCAGAGTGTATGTCCCTGGATAGGACTCCTATATTAAATCTCACCCACCCAGGACTTAGGGAGCACTGCAGGTGGAGGGGGCAGAAAGATTGTAAGAGCCGGAGGTGGTGTATGACCAAAAGGAAGTAGACTTTTTCAGGGGGATGAGAAGTTGCTAATATGAACTCACAACAATGGTGATAGCATGCACAAGACCCTTGTGAACTCAATCAGACAAAACAGCTTGATTAACATAGACCATAAGGAAAGTTTTCAAGTACTAATAGGAAAAAATTATATTTTATGTAGAGAGAAGAAATATATTTGTTACTGAACAAAACAAAACAAAAAATCTGAATAAATATCTATCCTGGATTTGTAAAGTAAAATCCAGAATCTTAATACAATATAGGGAGAATAGGGAAAAGGAGATTTTTTCCAAAACTAAATGAATAACCTGGGCCTTGTGGCTAGACCACAAGAGGTTAAAAATTCATATTTCAGAATATTTTTGCCTTCTTATTGACCAAAACATGAGCAATTACCTTACTTTTTTCCTTGTTGTTTTAATAAAATACCTCCCCCAAAAGCAACTTTTTAAAAAAAGGGATTTTTTTTTTTTTTTTTTTTTACTTTGTGGCTCACACACAGTTCAAGGTACAGTCCATCATGGTGGGGAAGTCACAGAAGAAAGAGTTTGAGACAGCTTGTCACACTGCATCCGCAGACAAGAAGCAGACAAAGATGAATACGTAGTCCCAAATAGCTTTCTCCTTTTCATACATTCCAAGACCCAAACCCAGGGAATTGTACAGCCCACTTTTAGTGTGGGTCTTCCCACTTCAACTACTTTAATCAAAATAATCCCTTGGAGTCCGAGTGGTACCTGGTAGCCTGTCTCCTAGACTATTCCAGATTCTGTCAGGTTGACAATTAACACTAGCCATCACAGTGATTATTTTATAAGCTTCACATCTTTATACAAACCTGTCAGAAATGAAAAAAGAAAACACTGAAGCAAAACACAATACAAAACAAAAATCACAAAATCAAATGAAACAAACATGAGTCTAGGAACAGAAGAAAGTTTCTCCAAATTGTAAATGCAAAACTTAGAATGAAACAAATAGATGCTTCATTCCAGAAATAAGATCAAAATTAATAATGTAAAAAAATCCAAAGTACAAAATAAATATTTGGAAAAATAGATAAAATTCTATGCAAGAGGGAATTCAGAATGAGTTAAGTGGAAGAAGAAAATCAAATCTCAATTTTTGGTTTAAAAGTGACTGGGCATGACTGAGCACTGACATGTTCAATATGCTGGATGAGATAATAACATTATTGATCTTGGTTACTGATTTTTTTATTTTATTATACAATTTCCTCACGTTCTTTTTAATATTTTTGTTATTTTTATTCCACATGTAATGAGTATTTTGCACCTGTGTCATGTAGTGCACTACCCATGGAAGTCAGAAAAGGATGTCAGATCCCCTGGAACTAGAGTTAGGGATGGTTGTTAGCAGCCATTGGGTGCTGGGAATCAAACCCAGGTCCTCTGAAAGAGCAACCAGAACTCATGGCTACTGAGCCATCTCTCCAGCCCTCAAATTTTCTCACCTTCTAATAAAAGATTTAAAAAATAAAACTGATTTTGGTAGACTAAATTTCATCCTCAGTCATGTAGTTGGTAATAAAAACCATGGCTATATGAAAAACTGGAGGAGAGGAGAGAAGAAGGGAGGGGAGGGGAGGAAGGGAGGAGAGGAGAATAAAGATTTTAGAGTTCTAAAAATCAGTGGTCTTGGCCTTAAAAATGAATGCGCAAATAGTTTTGCTGGGTAAAGTGAGAATCTGGGTTGAAATCTGTTGTCTTTGAACTTGGAGCACTTTTCTCCAAGACCTTCTGGCTTTTAAAGTTTCCATTGAAAAGTCAGTTGTAGTTTTCCGGGTTTTCTTTGGTATGTGAGTTTTATTCTTCTTCAGCCTTCTATACTCTTTCTTTGTTCTGTATATTTAGTGTTTTATCAATACTATGCTGTGGGGGAGTTTCTTTTCTGTTTCTATTTGGTGTTCCTGTGTGCTTCTTAAATCGTTATGAATATACCTTGCCCTCATTTGGGAAAGTTTTCTTCTATTATTCTACTGAAATCTGGTCTAGGCCATGTGACTGCTGACAACAACATTAATTATAAAAGTTTTCAAGGGCTATTAAGTTTTATTTAGCTAAAAAGATGAATCCCTAACTCCACAATGTCTTTCAAGTATATAAGCCCTAGATCAACCCTGACTGTCAATGTTGGGAGTAATGTCATCTACGAAGATCAAGTCCTGGAAGTGGCACACAGCTGTAATTCTAGAACTTGGGACCCAAGCACAGGAAGACCATTGCATGTTTGATGCCGATATGTGCCACATAGAGAGTTCCAGGACATCTGGAATTATGTAGTAAGGCCCAATCTCAAAAATTCAAATAAATCAAAAGAAAAGAAATAAGGAAGGAAGGAGGAAGGGAGGGAGGGAGGGAGGGAGGGAGGCAGGAAAGATGGAGGAAAGAAGGAGAAAAGTCCATTCTGGGCCCTCAATTGTAATAAATTTATGGCCATTAAGTCTTTCAATCATTTTTTTTCATATGTCACATGGAATCACTTTGGTGGAGAGAATATTAGAATTTGATCACATGAATGAAATAAATAATATAAATACAAAGTATAAGAATAGTATCATGCATACATTAAATATTCAATAAATGATGCATGAAACAAAATGTAAGTTGATTATTTTTTGATGACTGTTGCTTGTTCATGGAATAAAGATGAAGTAGCATTTATAAAATGAATAGTGTATGCTAAATAATGACATGTCATCTCACTAATTAGAGGAAGATGAGTGATGCATGTTGAATATTCATTCTATAAACATAGAACTCTGTGACATCCGCACAATTCTTCATAATGCATCTGTTAGAAAAGGCTCTTTTGGTAGAAGTTCCTAACTGGAAGAGGTGGAGTATTCCTGTTCCTGTTTTATTCTTCATCCTTCTCTCTACATATCTGACTTCAAACTGAATGTGACAATAACTGTCTCATATATTCCCTGCTTATGGACTATGCATCTTCAATAGCTGTAAACATTTGCCTTGGGCTTGTTAATTGTGCTATAAATTTGGATGGATATCTAACTTAAAAAGGGACAGTCATTTGCTGTTAAATTCAATTTTCATGAGCAGGCTTTTTCCTCCAACTCTGAAAGTGCACTGTTTGTCAGCAGTGTAAGTAATTAAAGGTCCAGTGGTTAAATATTGCTACAAAGAATTGGATAATAAACTCATTTTTTGAAAGACAGATGGAAGGATAAACATAGAAGTATAATAAATGCATGAGACATAGACTGATATAGATAGAACTACAAAGAGAATGCTAATACCTTTCTTCCCTAAAAAGACAGAGGCCTGAATTTAAGGCTGCGGGGAACCCATAACAGAATAAGCTATAATAGCACAGCACATTATAGTATTCACAGCGTTCACTCTATGAGAGGAAAAAAATCAATATCGGCATTACATTTGCAAATCAAAGCTGGGTTATTGTTTCACTTGTCAAGGTTTTAGACCACAGAGGAGAAACATTTAAGTGAACGATTCAAAACAAGCTAATCTTTTTGAGATTGTCCATTTATTCAAAGCATTAAACTTAATTGTTACTTCAAGACAGATTACTTTTCCTTTCCATCTTGGTCATCTAAACTCTCACCACTGCCTCCCCGCTGTTCTTTTCACCAGACTCCTTAGGTTTCATAATTGGATTTCTACTACTACCCTGGGTTTTTAATTTGTATCACCTTTCAGCCACACCCAAAATTCCTCAAAGGGGAAAGAAATTGCATGCTAAAAATATTTGTTTCTATTTTAAAGAGAAATTCATCGCAAAATGTATTCTCTTTATGAAAAGAATTCTAGGTGTTTGTTGCTATCTGGTTCCAAAGAGCATTTGTTTTCGTTTTTGTAGGGTTTTTCTTTCTTTCTTACATTCTATAATTTTATTTACAAAGAAAATGGTCATTTGTGGATGATTGGTTTTCTCTCTCCAAGCCCACCCCTGCCTTCAGTGATGTACAGAGCAGAGGGTGAAGACTGAGTTTCTAATCCAATGGAAAGGAAAATAACAACCAACTGCAGCTGCCCAGCTGTCCCAAGTGATTGGAAGCTCCTTATGCTTCAGTTTCTTTACATTCAGCTACCTTCCTAGTGTGGAACTCACTCTCCTCTGGTGCTTTCTAATTGATCCTCTCAGTGCTTTCATGCTGCTCTACAGATGAGAACACTGACTGTGGAAATTTGGGCCCTCTTTTTTCCTCCAAGACTCACACCCAGTAAGTGTCAGAACTGGCGATTTTATCACTCCCACATGGAGAATAATTTTTAACAGTCCCTGTTTCTCAGTTGTGATGATTAAAGGAAAGTAGGTTTTTATACTTAAAATTTTATAAATGATCATTGTCACTTCTCCCAAGGATCCATCTGCTAAATTGAAGAAAGAGAACATTTTGGAATAACCTCAAATGATGTCTCACATCACATTGAATTATCTGGGTGCTTATTAAAAGGGAAAATTCCAGGACCTTTTTCTACATCTTATGCACTGTACAAATGGAGCCTAGACATGATCCCCTTCTGTGAGCCTGAGCTGTGGTCACCTCTCATGAGCTGGAGCTGTTGCCTCTCTCCTCCCCAAAGCCTGGAGCTTTGGTACCCTATGGCCAGCAGATTCCACATTCCTCTGGCGGTAGGCTGATGGCACACCACAGCAGAGCATGGAGGACTTCCTGATGTTGGGCAGCACTTTCAGTTTCCTCTGAGTGACTACATGCCCACAGCTGTGCATCACAGAGGCTTCGCTGCTTATGCTGATGACACTCCCCGAGAGAGGTCTCTATTATTTGCAAACTCTGGTGTTGGGAGGACTGAGTCTCTGCAACAGACCTCCCAGTTACCCCGAGGGCCAGCTGTGGTCCTCACTCCTCACATGCTCCTTGCTATCCAGGCCTTAATGTTGAACCTCTCCCATTGCCAGGAATCAAGAGGTTTTCTGTTATTTTTTTTTAAATTATTATTTCAAAGGGAGGCAATTTTAACACATTTTTCCAGAAATAACTTGAAGTTGATTACATAAAAATATCCTGTGCAATGAATTTTAAGGGGAAAATATAGGAATAAGAAATCAAAGACCAAAGGATTTGCCAGCATGGGGTCAACTTTGAGAATAATGAAGGTTTCCATTAGCTCTGTTCTTTTTTTTTTTTTTTTAATCCTAATGAGTTTATTGGGCTTGCTAACAGAGCATGGGGTTGGGGATTATTTACAGAGTGGGTGCCCTCCCCCATTTACAACAACACTGGAAAATCCACACACAAATATAGATCCTGTGACTTCCTGACAGCTGCACAAAATGGTGAGAGGTGCCTCATGATGTTCTCAGCTTATATATCCTTAGCACATGCAGCTAAGGTCAACTGATTGGGTGGGGGTGGGGTAACTGACTCCCATAGTCTTCTATAGGCCCGGTATACCTTCACCTATGTCCCAGTTGAACTTCTTGAGGTAAACATCAGTCTGGGAAATTGAAACAAAAAAGAAAGTACTATCAATACTAAACTGATATAATTCTCAAACTAAAAATATGTAATCATGTATTAGAATATAAATTTGAAATTCTGTGTCTACTATAATTTTTGCATATTGTTTACTGACAAAACTGTACTGCCAGGCTTCAAAAATACAAAATTTGTCATAGTTCTATAATGCAAGTTTGCCCTTCACTCCCTTCACAAATTCTCCAGCCTATACAGTCTTTCAATATAATCATGTCACTTCTTAAATAAAGCAATAATAAAATATTTTTAAATAAAAAAAGAAATATCAATACTCGATAACCTCTCTGAACTTTTCAGCATATTGAATTTTGAGAGGCATCATATAACTGGGTGAGATTTATTTAAAAGATTTGAAATGCAAATATTCAAGAGATAAATAAAATATTATTAAAAGCAGAAATGACCAAAATGATAATATACCTTTATTTGATGACCCATTGTTTGAGTTTTTATGACACTGCAAGTAAGACACTTAGAATATGAAAACTGTACCCAAGATTATTACTCTTCATTTTATTTTTCTTAATATTATCATATTTAATTATTTATGATAGTGGTACAGAGGAAATATTATGGCAGCCTAAATGTTACTACCTTAACAAAATTCTCAAACTCTTGATTATGAGGTCCCCATATCTATTAATATGGAAGTCACAGGAATGTGTCTCAAAAAACCCAGGGCAAAGCAAAAAGCAACCTGAAAAATGAAAACCTAGCTAATAGGAAATGACCAGCATATCATGAAACAATCAGCTTATTAAAAGCAATAGCAATGCAGACACTCAGCTAGAATGCAGAGGAATGTTTGCATGTACACTTAAGGTGTTATTTAGCATCCATGAACGTCTTAACAAACCTGTTGTGCAAAGGTGGATGTATAGTGTGCCATGTCCATTTCCTCCCTTAGCCACCTGTTTGGTTACTTTTCTTTACCCTTCCTGTTTGTCTCTTTCACATGCACTTATCCAAAGCAATGATTAATTAAATAGGACCGTGTATAGCTTAATTTTTCCATTTAAACAAAAAATATTTATTATTAAATGCATTAGAAAGCAATATACCTTTTGCGGTGTTATTTTGCAGATCTGTAAGTCAGTCACATTTTAGCTATTTAATGTCCTTAATTAAATTCAAATACTCCTAAAGTATATGCTGCTTTTGATTAGGAATATGAAAAACATTATTCACTGTGTATTCAGACTAAGAGATTAATTGCTGTGAAATTAGATAAGCCAGATCTTCTAAAAGTAATCAAATTAAAGCTAAATTTCCAGTGTAAATGCTAAAATATCGAAGCCAGCATAAATGAAAACATGGGGTTTCAATGTGGGCTGTGCATCTTCATATTCTAAAATTTATTTTGGAAACAATGACTCCTGCTTCATGTTCATAAATTCCATAAAAGGAAGTTGGATGTAATATTCATTTTTTTATCATAACCATGTTGAAAACACACTTGTTTTCATGAAACTGTGTTCTAAACTGCTGGAAGAACATGTCAGAGTATTCCAAGAATCTCTCAAAGAAACTGCTGCCATGCTTCTCCTCTCTTCCCACTGATTAGTGCCTTTTCCTGGGTCTGTCTCCCCATACATGCCCATGTATAAAAGTGGGACATTGTGGCACATACCTGTAATCTATGCTCTGGGAAGGTGGGTGCAGAAGGATCCCTGGGGCTTGTTAGATAGTCAATCTAACCTGATTCCTGAGCTCCTGGTTCAGTGACAGGCCCTGCCTCAAAAATATGGTGGAGTGCAATTCAGGAAGGTGCCTAGTCTCGACTTCTGGCCTACATATGTATGTGCACAACATACATGAACACACATATGAATGCGCAACTTACATACAAAGATATATGCTATAAGAATAAACTATTAGATAATTTTAAAAAAGAACAATGAAAGCTCTATTTAAGGTAGAGGCCTAATCACGGATGTAAATTAAATATTACCTCCCAAAAAGGAAAAACTGGATTCCTATGAAGTTAACTTCCTTAGGATGATATCACCCATAAAACTTAATTATTATAATTTTACTTCTTGTATTCAAGTTGTTATGATTTCAGTATAAAATAGCACCCACCAGTTTTTCTATTTAAGCATTTGGTGTCCAGCTGGTTGCACAGCTTTGGGAGGCTGAGGAACCTTTAGAAGGTAGAGTTGAGATGAACAAAATAGATCATTGGAGAATCTGCCTCTAGGTTTGTAACCTGTTCCCTCTTTGGGCTCCCCTTCTCTTTCTAGTTCCTCATCTGTTCTGATTAGAGCAAGCTCCTGCCACCACAGCCATGAACCATGCCTGCTACCAACCCCTCACAATCATGATGGACTACATCACCTCAAACCATGATCCAAAACAATCCTTCCTTGCTTAGCTGCTTCTTTCAAATATGCTTAGCTCACTGACAAGACAAATACCTTATATTTTTGTGTACAATGATTCTTATTTTCATCTTCCAACATAAATTTCTCTAAGGATACTTTCAAGTTCAAATGAACTGGTGCAGTGGTTTTTCCGTTTTTCCTAACAAACAATGTAAAACCTTATCCAGCCTTCTGTTTCTAAACTGCCTCACACATTGGTGATGCTCTTACTGCCATTGGTTCCCAGTATTTGTCATGGAGAGAAAAATAGAAATTCAGGTTAGTAATGAACATTTATAGGAGGAATACATTTCAATTATACTGAAAATTATATCCATCCATAATGTATAGTAAAGAAATGAATTAAACTCTGGGCCCAGGAAAAGACGAGTAAGGCCCAATCTGGAGCCTGAATGTGAGAGTTATCCCTGCAAATCATTAAGTCATACATGATCACATGGTCCATAGGTAGCTTGGAATTTTTTTCTAGAACAATTTTGAAAGAAATTCCAAAATGATACTGCTGAAAGTATCACCATGTTTGCCCATATTCATAAATTAAGCTGCTCTCTGGGGAGAATGCTTCCATGTTAGGGTCTGAAATGGAATTTCCAAGATATATGGAAACTGATTTTTTAAAAATTGAGAAAAGCACTTTAGTGATGAGAGGACTTATCATTTCTTAGGTCATAAAACATTTGCACTTGGATATTAATGGTAGAAGAAATGAAATTTTCAGTCAACAACAAATATTTTACAGTGAATTTTTCTATGAGCAGTCTTTTAAGATAAACAGTTCAGGATGGATAAAAATAATGAAAAAGAATATCAAATATTCATAATCTTCCAAGAAAGCATAGAAGAGTTATGTATTAATTGTCAGTGTTCTGGTATGATGCTATCTCCTCAGTCAGACCAGTGGAAGCCTCCATTAGTGTTTTATATCTGAAGCACAGTGGAAAGTGCTAAACAATTAGTAGTGATAAAAGTCTTTCCTTGGCATAATGTTCCCAACTCTTGACTTGTATTCTGCACATTTTGAAGTTAATGATTTTGAAGTTTTCTCATGTGTAGGTAATAATAAATGCTACCCCAGATTTTGCCTTATAAATAGCAATGTAAGAACTCCCAGTTTTGAGACATATTTTAATTTTAGAATTGTTTAGACACCAGAACTGTTTTGTTGATACAAGTGAGGTCCCCATTTAAAGTTCATCACAGTGGCTCACACAGTGATGCATGAAAAATTACGAAGTACTGTTACTCTAGATAATCTGCTGCACACTCATAATCTCCACCTTATTTATTTATAGAAATTATATTCTACAATTCATATGTAGTCCTGACTCCTGTACCAAGAAGAAAATTCTTTGTAAAGTTACATACTAATTGAACCTCTGTTATCAATGGCTTCTATTGAAACACTGAAGCCAGTGGTTCTCCAGGAAATAAGTATAGGGAGTGTCACTACAGTGTCACAGCAATAATTATGCATGGCATCTATAGGGTCATTATGATGCTCAACAAAAGTACAGATTTTATAAACAGAACTTTTCTGCTTTAATATATTATACATATCAGCCCTGGGAAGCATAAAATGATTTTACTCTGCATGGATGCTTAGCCATATGTAATTTCCTGGAGCAAGGCATGGAGGGCAGGACATTCAGTGGGTCAGTTATTTTGTTTTGAGATAATAAGAGAGGATGGTGGTCTCCGGTCGGAGTTCTTCAATGGCCTAAAATCCATAAAGAAGAGGAGATAATATTAAATTTCCAGCTAGTGTCTTTTTTTCTTTATTCACAACAGCTTTTAAACAGCATAATCATTTACTTTCATGAAATTAGATGACCCTCCCTGAAAACAGACTCCTGAAGTTTGATTTCACTTCCTAAATTCATCTTCCGTTTACAGTCATCCCATGCCTTGAAGTCCACATCACTGCAATGGTGTAGAACCGCTGCCACCTATAGGCAGAAATCAGATTAGAGGAGCTGCTCAAAACTAAGAGAAATGAGCACGTCAGAATTTAAATTAGAAATATTTTGTTAAAACAATATCACAGCAAAGAGAAATAGTGCTGTGTAACAGCACAATCTTTCAGAGGCACACTTCCGGGCTGTTGCTTTACTACCTAATCAAATCATTTATCCAAAAAGGCATGAATGCTACCTGTGAGATGAATGAGGTATGTTGATTTATTTGTGATACACTGAAGTTTTAAAATGTTAATTTTCCACACAGTTTGAAACATGTCAAAATAATATATATGGCTTCCTAGCTTGCTTTCTAAAATCAGCCTGATAAAGTACAAAAACAACCAATTATACCAGCAATCCAAGTCTTTTCTCCCCAATGTAAGCAAAGGGAAATGACAATGTTGCTATAGCTAAAAGACAATAGCATACACAATAGGAGTCTAATAATAACACTCCACTGAAGTATTTCTTTGTTCATTGAAATGAAGTCATTCCCATGTATCTCCTTCAGATGCATTTTTTCAGCACACCAGCCAGATGTACAGTGAAATACCATATTGTGCAAAAATTTGTGCTTATGGTATTTCTGACATTCTCATGACCAAGACCAGCCCCAACAAGATTTCTCTTTTATGTTCTCCAGTCATTTCCAGATAAAAGAGATTCTGTTACATTTGGAATCGAATGCAAATACCTAGAATATACCCCTACCTATTCACACTATGTTAATGCCAACATTCTTCAGTCTTAACCTAGGTATCCAATCCCACTTTCCTGCTTTTGGATCCTTTTGATCTGAGAAAAGAGTTGGCCTGGAATAATAATTTTTTTTTTAAGTACTTGGTAAGAACTGAGTGACTCTAAGACTTGAGACATTCATTATTTCTCTGAACAATAGGAACTATTTCTTCAGGAGTTGTTGCAGGGTGACATGCCCATACCTGCATCTGCTAGAAGCTGTTGATGACAGTCCACTTGAAGCTGAGCAGAATTCATTTTATGATACACACCCTACCCACAATATACACTATATTCTTCCCTCTTCAGTATTACTAATAGAGCTATATGATGTTCACAACTCAAACCCAGACTTCTTAAGTTGTAAATAATGTGTGAGCAAAGAAAGACTGAGTTCAATAAGCATGAATTAAATTTCTAACAAAAGAACATAATTTTTATTATCAAGTTTACAACAAAGATAACCAGTGGTACTGCACTGCTGAGAATGAAACACACTGGACAAGTATTCTGCCACTGAACTACATTCCCAGCCCACCAATGTTTATTTTAAAAGATGGAGGAATAAGGTTATAATATTAAGGTTAATTGAGGCATTGGTTCCCTGTAGGTTTTAGAGGTAGTCCCAAGGTAAGGTAAGGAATGACTATTGTCACCCCAGTAAGGCCCTAAGAGAAGACTGGCGTGATAAAACAACCATGAGATAATTGCCATTGCCCTGAGTTCCTCAGCTGCATGAAGATGATGTTCTTGGTGCATATTTTGTCCTGGAATCCCAGCTTCTGAAGTAGTCTGCCATATTATTTCAAAAATCAAAGTCTTGGTTCTCTGCTCTGCACACTGTAGGATGTAAAATATAGGAACTCCTTGATGAAAGAGATTGGAAGTTACCCTTTACTCCATTTTTCTTATTCCTCCTTGGATTAAAATAAAAATTCTTGGCATGTGCTTAAGATTCTCTGATCAGACTGATAAGCTGCATTAAGTTAGAGGTAAGGGAACAGACAAACCTGTGTGACAGTGGACATGAGACTTTCCTGTTCATGAATATTTTCCAAGAATTGTCACTCCAGTTAATGAATTTAGAAACAGATTGAAAAGGATCATTTACCTCATTTATGAAAAGCATGGACTTGAAGGCAAGTTTGATAACCCCTGTACATTTTACTGACAAATTGAGGGAAGGGCACAGTTGAGCTTCCACATTTCTAAAACTAGAAAATTCATTGGTTTAATCAACCACGAGCATCTCTTCCACCATCATCTAGACTTTCTTTTGACAATTTTCAAACACTTTCACCTAGGTTTAGAAAACTAATAAGTAGTATGAGATTGTTGTATCTATACTTAAGGAAAATAAATGGTGCAAACATGTTTCCTAAAACTACAGAAATAACATCATATTCAAGTTTTGAAATCATAAAAATAAATTGAGGACATCACAAGCACTAAGTTTATTATACTGAAAGTTCAAGTCAGCATGCCATCTATACTGCACAATTTAAAATTACTGAGGCTGGGGTTGGAGAGATGGCTCAGCAGTTAAGAACACTGGTTGTTCTTGCAGAAGACCCGGGTTCAAATCCCAGCACCCACATGGCAATTAACAACTGTCCCTAACTCCATTCTGTCCTCCACAGGCATCGCACCACACGGGTGCACTTACTTACATTCAGGCAATAGACACATACACATAAAATAAAGATAATAAATAAAATTAAAAAAAAAAATTACCGAGGCTGCTGTGCATGGTGGCAAACACCATTAATCCCAGCACTTGGGAGGCAGAGGCAGGCAGATATGTGTGAGACTGAGGCGGACCTGGTCTATATAGTGAGTTCTAGGCCAGCTGTGACTACAGGAAGACCCTGCCTCAAAAAGACCAAATACGGAGCTTATAATTATATCCTGAAATATTTAAATTCAAATGTGAGCATATAAACCATTAAACAAATTGAATTGCTTCTTATTTAATCAATAAACCAAAGTGATTAGAAATAACAACAACGTTAACTTTTCCTGAACTGCTGGTAACTATTTTTTCAAAAGTAGTTAAACATAGGAATGTTCTCATATTTGATAATGCATACAAAACAATCAAATTTTAGCATCATGCTCAGGCTCTATTGGAATCAACTTGAACTAAATGTGATAGTTAGATAAAATGTGATAGTTAGAAAACTTAATACAAGCAAAGCAGATTTCATACTATGCAGAGTCATAAAAGGGAATTGGAACCACCACTTATGAGCAAATTTGACCCACAATATTGGCTCAAATTTATAGGTGGGAGAGAGAAACTGATCAAGTAGGGTATTTCTTTCAATAGCAAGGGATTTTATAGACTATGAAAATCTGGTATACCTAGGTTGATTTACATATATGGAAGAAGCAGAGGAAAGCCAAAAATTTCAGAAAGTATAATTATCACACACACATAATTTCCATAATAATACAAATGTGATGGAATTGGAGAAGTTACTAAATATTAACATGCAAATCAATTTATTGTGAGCATTTCAGTTCATCTGGCAGGAAAATTATGCAGCATATGTTCAATAATGACACAAAATAAAATGATTGCCATTTTTGAAAGGAAAACATGCTTGTTTCAACCCAAATATGTGCCCTAAACTGTAAAATGTGACAGTGAGACCTTCTAGAGCATTTTCCATACACAGCAGAGCCTCAGAATAAAGCTCTATCTACAGCAGAGGTCAATATACATGTATTTAATTAATGGATATGTACAGCACATTGATAGAAGAATGCATACTACATCAGTTAAAAGCATAGGATATAATTCCAAATATCGACTAAAACTTTTATTTATATGGTGTATCAAATGAATTCTACAAAGGAGCAATTGATGTTTAAATCATATTTCCCCATCAATTTGATCAGCCATATTTCTAAATAACATGTAATTCAAGTCCTGTCATGTCTCAGAATTAATAGCCCAGATTCTTAATTCTTACTGTGGCTGACAAATTATTGTTTCTTACGGCACCAGTCATACTTGATCATAAGCAGCCTCTCTACACGTAACTCTCTTTCCATCTAATTCAGCCTCAGTTTATTTATCTAACACAAAATGCCAAAATGGCTAAGATGTGCAATGAATCAAATGTTCTCCATTAATGAGTAAAATGTTTCATGTGTGGAAAATGATTCTCCAGTTCCCAAATCACTTTTTACATTTAAAGAGTTGTGGTAGCTAAGTTATTAATTATTTCCAAGGTGAATGCAAAATGTTTTTGCAAGTAGCACTAAGTTGTTTTCAAGCTGTTGAGTTGAGGTCATTGAAATGTCATATTATATATGTATATGTGTGTGTAGTATGTAATTAAGTGTATTTATACATAAATATTCATTTATACATATTCAGAACATCATCATGCACTTGCTTTACTCAACTTTCTTAATTTAAAGATCTATTAAATTATATCACTGAGTTCATGAACATTCTTTTAAGGAAGAATTCAAATATTCTTTTACTTTAAAATATTTTAATTTCATTATTTATTTGTGTATGTATGCATCTTGGTGTGTTGGTGTGACTGTATGCACAGATCCCTGTGCCAATGCCAGCAGAAATCAGAAGAGTGTTGGATCCCTTGGAGCTGGAGTTACAGTTGTTTGTGAGTGCCTGACATGGCTGCTATGTTCCGAACTCTGGTTCTCTTGACAGACCAGCATGGACTCTTAACCACTCCAGTCTGAGTTCTACTCTTTCATGCCTTTAGGTTCTTGCACATGATCAAGACAACATAAACCAAAATTTATTCTACTACTTAAAATGTTCAATAAGAAGAGAATGAAGATTTTGAAAGACATAGCAATACAGCGCAAAGAACAGAGTTTGAATCTCATGAGTGTTGGTAATTTTGTAATCTTTGTGAGGGGGTTATGCTTGTTTGTTTGGTTAGTTGGGTTTTTTTGAGGAAAGGTGGTTTTTTGAGACATGATTTTTCTGTAGTCCCAGATGTCCTGGGACTCACTTTAAAGATCCCGCTGGCCTCAATTAAACAGAGAAATCCACCTGCCCCTGCCTGCCAAGTACCGGGACTAGAGGTGTGTGCCATTAACCTGGCTTTTATTAGTCACTTTACCATTTTATTATCAACTTGATAATTTATAAAAATAAGCATAATGGTACTAATATTACCGGAAAGTTTAGAGTTATTTCTGAAAATTGTAAAATGAATACCTAGCACAAGGTAGTAGGCATTGTTCTTTTTTTTCCATTCACATTGTCACACATCACTGAAGGAGAATAGGAGATAGTTCTAAACTAGGCAGACAGTCAGGGAAGGAAGCCCCAGATGACATTCAGTGCTGAGTTCCACTTCCTTTCATTGTCATCCAAGATGACCCAATAGTGGATTCTTGTCCAAAGTAGGCCGTTTTGTTGGGCTTCTTTTCTCACCTTGGGCTCCCTCTGGCAGGAATTTCAAACCTGCCCTTGTGCCACCCACTCAGGTCCTGCTTTCATAGGAGTGCACCAACCAGCAACATTCGTCTTGCCCCATCCAACCCGAAGAGGGAAGGGAAAGCCCACTCCTGTCCCACTTCCAACGCTATTGAATATTTTTATTGATTTGAGGATTTCATACATGTATTTGGATCATATCAGAGTCCTCCTCTTTCTTCACACTAACCTACCCCCCTATTCATGTCCTCTACTATTATTGTTGTCTTTTTTAAAGCCTATCAGCTTTAAACTGTGTTTCTGAAGTGTTCTTGGGTGTGAATCTATGTCTTGGAGTCTGGGAAACCTGGAGAGCTCAGGCTCTCCAGTGGTGTAGACTGTGCTCCAGCTCTGGACACCCTTCTGAGCAAGAGTTTGTCTTTTCAGTGCTGTTAATGTTGGTTTTAAATTTAATTAGTTACTGACTATCCGCAAGATAAAAGTGCCCCTACTGCACCAATAGAGATAGTTTGCTGCGCTCGTCATTGTTGTGGTTTTTAATGTGAAAAATAAAAATAAACAGCCGTTTAGAACAAGGAAATTGTGTTGTTTGGACACAGCAGGATATGCACATATGAACCCATAGCACTTTTGACAGCATGCACAGAACCTGTGCAAACCCAAGCCAGACAGCAGCCCAGCATGAATTTGAGAAGTGAGTAGGAAGCCCCAGACCTAGCTGAGGACACATTAGAGATGCTGGGAGAGGGAGAGTCAGTTTTCCTTACTGGTGTGACACCTGGTAGGTTTCCCAGACTCCAAGACATAGATTCACACCCAAGAACACTTCAGAAACACAGTTTAAAGCTGATAGGCTTTAAAAAACACAACAATAATAGTAGAGGACCTGAATAGGGGGGTAGGTTAGTGTGAAGAAAGAGGAGGACTCTGATATGATCCAAATACATGTATGAAATCCTCAAATCAATAAAAATATTTTAAGTGCAAAGAAAAAGAAAATTTCTCTCTGGGAACAACAATAAAAAGCATGCTCATATCATGATATTTTAAAATTGTGCTGCATATGTGTGTTCACTCAGTATTCTTTGGGGCATGAGGGAGGCAACGACCAAGAACAAAGTGCATTTCTTTCGGCTAGTTTAAGTAATGAGTCAAACTCACATTCAAGAAGACTTTTCTCAAGATACATATAAAAAGTTTGTTTCTCTTTTGAAACTATTGAGGGATATAAGGCTTATAATACGAGCTGTGACTCAGTGGCAAAGCGCTTGGGTAGTATGTTAAGGGCCTGGATTTCATCCCCAGCACCACAAAGAGCAAGCAACACCTTATAATATTAGAGTTTAACTTCTATAAATATATGTGCATATTTTTACAATATTTCTTTCAACAATAGATTTAGAAAAGCAAAAATATATAAACAAAATGTTACCTTTTGTGGAAATATTTTAATTCTTTAGTGAATGTATCTTTTTTTAAAAGAATTTAATGACTGTTTTATTCTTGCTACTACATAACACTTAAGGTGACAACTCCAGTTTCTCTAATAGCTAACAGCCAACTTTTTTTTTTTTTTGGTGCCTTCTGTAAATGAAGTACCACACACTGTATATTGTGCACCAGTATATTGTTTTATAAATTCTTTCCACAGTATACAATTTGTTTTTAAATGTCAAACTCTATATCTTGATTGAATGTTTTCAATATTCTTGTGTATAATCTCAAACTCAAATTTCGGTACCTGGATATAATGGTAGCCAATGATCCTGACTCAACTTTGTGGATGCTAATGTTATAAAAGGTGATAGAGCACAGTCAGACCCTCTAGTCTGTCTCATGCAGCACAAAGCTGGAGACCACTGGGAAAAACTGAGTCTTGATAGTGTCTTTCCCTTGCAGTCTCCAGCTCACACAGGATTTAAGATAAGATTATATTTGTTCCAACTGGACAATCTATCACAATACACTGATCATAATTTCAAGTGCCCAAGGGTTTTCTGACACATGAAAAAGATTAAAAAAACTATTGTGTTAAAAGACAACAAAATTAACTATTTTACTTTTATTTATTTATTTTGTCTTTTTGAAACAGGTTCTCCCTGTAGCCCCAGTTGTCCTGGAACTCACTACGTAGACCAGGCTGGCCTCAATCTCACAGAGATCCACCTGCCTCTGCCTCCTGAATGCTGGGATTAAAGGCGTGTGCCACCATGCCCAGCTTAGTTTTTATTTTTATTTTTTGTGTATGGATGTACTGCCTGCATGTGTGTAAGTGCACCCGTATCATGCAGTGCCCACAAAGGTCAGAAGAGGACGTCATTTCCCCTAGAACTGGAGTTATGGATGGTTGTTAGCTGCCATGTGCACACTGGTAATTGAACCCAGGACCTCTGCAAGAGCAATCAGTGCTCTTAATGGCTGAAACATCTCTCCAGCCCCAAAAGAAAATTAAAATTTAAGAGTACTTGAAGAATGAAAATTAGAATGAGGTCTCCATCAACATCCAAGATACATTCTTATATCTGTGTCTCTTTTCTGCCTTGAAGTAAAGATGATTCACTTAAACAGCAACTTGGGAGCTGGGTATGGTGGTACATGCCTTTAGTCCCAGTACTTGGGACAGGCAGGTCTCTGTGAGATCAAGGCCAGCCTGGTCTACATAGGGGGTTCCAGACCACCTGGGGTGAAGGAGAGACGCTGTCTAGAAAAGAACAAAGATTAATTAATTATTAATTAATTAGGAGACCAGCAAGATGGCTCAAATGGAAAAGGTGTTTGCTGCTCAAGCTGGTGACCAGAATTTGATTCCTGTAACTCACATACACACAAAAGGAATAAAATGTTCCACAAAGTTGTCCTCCATACACATGTGACCTATTTCCCCAACACATCATGCAAACACACACAAACACAAAAGCTAATAATAAATAAATGAAAGGTTTTTAAAAAGAAAAGAGACAAGATTACTATTGAATTAACATTAACTATGACTCTTAAAACAATAGCAGTAAGGAAAAGAAAATATTTCCCTTTCAAAGCTTGTATCATATATCATAATTTCAGAAGGTTTTATTTTTACTATTAACGAGGATGCACTGATTGGTGTGTATTTCTTTCAGAAGAATAAACAGAAGAAACATTGCTCTCAAATCTGTTCATCATCACATGGAGCACATTGGAGCTGAGATCTTGACTCCTGAGAGTTGGTCTTGCAAGTCAATCCTTAAAAGTTATATTTGTTCTTGTTGCTAATTATAAACTTTCTGAGTAAATAATTTATAAAAAACATGTTTCATTCAAATTGGCATGTAACTTTAGGAGGAAACAAAGAAGCAATAAAATAATAACATCCACAGGAACCCACAGATATTAAATAAAGTCATGGTTTCAGACTGTGTGGTTTTGATTGGTTTATATTAATTGAAGGTTAATGGGTTTTATAAGCACATTTTCATATAGGTATATGATGAATTCTATGTTCTTTGTTTTAAATCTTTTCAATAAATAAACAAAGAATAGTGGCTCACTCCTTTAACTAATCTCGACACTTAAGAGCATAGGTACTATGGTCACTGAATCTAAGGCCAACCTGAGATATACAGTGAGAAACTGTGTCTAAAATAATAAATATGGCCAGACGCTAAGAGTCTCAGGGACAGAGCTCCAAATCTCAAGTCTCAGTGACAAGATTCCAGAGGCCCAGGCTGGGATGAGAGCTGAGATGACAAGGAATAACTCTACCAAGACTGGAGGTGTGCCAGATCTGCGATGCGATAAGATCCCCTTGACTCAAGGAAGTCTGTGAACCAAAATGCTGGAGTGCTAGAGTCTCGGGGATTATGTAATAGATGTTAACAGATAAACCCCCAACTGGCCAATGTGGAGAACAAGAGGCTTCAAGGTGCTTATTCCTGAGTAGGACACCTGTATCAACCTTCTTCCTTCCATGGCTCAGGGATCATTGTGGAAGAGGAGCCAGAAAGATTATAAGAGCCAGACGGGGTGGATGACCACAGAGAGAGTTTTCCAGGCAGCTGGTCAGTTACTCATTTTAACTCACAGGAATGGTGATAGCATGCATAAGTCCTATGCAAGCTCAAACCAGACAAAATCCGAGGATAGACATGGGGAAGTGGGTAAGAAACCCCAAACCAACCTAAGGGAATAGTGACAACAGATGGCTGCTGGAAGGGGCAGAGACAGTCTCTTTCAAGCATGGGGCTTTTGGTAGGTTAACTAGACCAACACTGAAAGACATTTGGGGACAGAAATTAAACTCTATAGACATATATATATATATACACACACAAACACACACATATAACAGAGTATATTAGTACATTAAGTTGGGCAGGGGCAATAAGAGAATGTATGAATAGGAGAGAGGATCTAAATGCCACCAAATCACATTTCATCAAAATCACAAAAATTCAACAAAATAAAGAAAAAAACTTTAATTTTACTTTGTATTATAAATATATTTCACATAGCATCATTAGTGGATATGTATATCCAATAACTACTTGAGCAACTATTGACAATCATTTCTCTTTCTTTCAATGTTCTATTTTATTAACTCAGAATAATTGTGTTTATTCATACAATATTGTACAACATCTTCATACACATACTTAATAAGTACCAGTGCTACTGGGGCAAATTTTGTCTGTCATTATATTGTAGTTGAAACATTCAAACCCCTTTCTTCCTGTGATTAATAAAGTAACATATAATAGGGTATTGTGGTCTGTATTTCTTGCCCTATATCCTAGACCCATCGACCATGCTGCTCTCTGCTCTGGTATCAGTCATACCGCTTCCCCCCACCCCCCACTCTCCTTTTACCCTCCTTGGCCTCTTGCAATCATTAGTATATATTCCAACCAATTTTCTATTGTTTATGTTTTGGATCACTGAACTTCAATAGGTACCTAGCTCCTCATTTTACAGGCCAGTGAACATGACATAGAAAGTTCTGGTTTCAGTGCTGAAATGCAAGAAAGAAACCTGGATGGGTGACCTTCAAATAGGAAGAACTCCAAATGCCATTCTATCTCCTCACCCCATACCCACCTCAGAGTCTGAATTTTTAATAATAAACTCTGCTACTCCTTCAAGTTGAATTCCAAAATATTTTAAAAGACTAGAGCTGATAACGTCCTGCCTAATGAAAATATTAAGTATAAGAATATTACATTTCTTTATTATCTCAACATATACATATGTAAACATGCATACACATGTTCAATAACTCAAGAGCACAAAGGAGCCTTAACAATGCAGAAGGAGCAATGACTTGGTCCTAGAAATCCATGTAAGCTATTTTACAATGTCCTCAGATCTCCTTCTTCCTGCCACATCAGTATGAGTGTCCGGAGCAGTAAAACAATGGCAGTTAAGCCCAGTGCACAATTTTAAAGGTAGTAATCAATCATTCTGCTAGGAAAACTCTGATATTATATATCCAACAGACATTCAGACTTATATATTGCAAAATGGAAAGATTTCACTTAATCTATTGTGCTTCTCTAGTCTATTCAATGGTAATCTGGATGAAATGCTTATAATGTTTAAACATAAAGGGAGGTAGGCATTTCTTATTTCAAATAAATTTCTCAGTATTAGGAAATCCCTAGCTACCTGAAATAGTGATTACTATGACTTGGAAATCTTAACTCAGTGCAGGATAGACCATTTCAGATGGTAGTATCCTATTATGGAGAGTTTCAGTTCCTATGGTTTCCGTTCTTTGTGGTCAACTGTAATATTCCAGAAATGATTCCTAAGTTTTAAAGAATCTTTATTTCAGCAGGTTGATATTTATTTTGTTGTCTCAATAGCTATTGCTGTTTGTCTCCCACTGTGCCCAAGTTTTAAGTTAGACTTTATAAGTTTGTATGTTAGGTAAAATAATAGATAAATGATCCAGTTCTTTCTTTGGTTTTAGGCATGTATTTCAGGGCCTCAAAACTATCATAGGTTTTCTTGAACTTCCAAAAGTTTCAAGCTATATGATTGATGCTTTTAAGTTATAATAAGGAAAATTAAGATCTAAAAGTTTTATTCACCCTTGTAAAATACTTCTAAAAAGTGTCAAAACTTTGAATCCTACCTTCTTGTTCATTACAACATTCTATATCTCTCCGCAAGATATTAAGTCAACAGCCTTCTGATTGTATATATTGAAATTTAACACTGAAAAACTAAGGAGAAATATATTGATTAATTAATTTTCAAACTGTAAAGTCCAGGAGTAAGTTTGGCTTCTGTCATGGTTAGATCCGGGAGCTCAAATAAATCCACTGTAGGGGACAGTCTTCATCTTCTCATCCTTCCTAGATCATTATCTATATTTTTGCATTTTACTTAATTAGGTCTTCCATATTTGTCAGGAAAGTTATGTTTGACATAATTAACAGCTGTGATGAAAAAGAAGCACAACCCTCCAATATTGGAATCTGAAGGTAATATCTTTGAAGACAGTAGCATTCAAATTATTAACCCCTCAGTGAACTAGTCACCATGGTCAGAAGCAAGGGGTGAGGAGAATTTTTAAATTAAGCCCATGTTATAAGCCCATTCGGAGGGTGTGGGAAGAAATGACACATCACCTTACCTGAACCATACACAGTATTTTTTTTTTCCATTTTTCCCTGAGGTTTATTTTTCTGTTGCATAAACCATTATCCTCATATCAAAAAATAGGAAAACCAGAGAAAAATTTGGAGCATTTCATAATTAATTAAATGACTTTTATTACATTTATCAATGGAAATGGACTTATATTGATTTTTAAAATTCTGTTAGCCTAATAGATTTTCTCAGTTTACTGTATGCCCCCCACTGTTTTCTGCTCATCCTATCTGTGAGTGATACTCTTGTTATATAGAATAAACTTTATTTGGTTGAAGAAATCACTGAATCGTCACTCCTTTAGCCTCTGCTCGCTGCAGAATATCTGGGGATTAAGTGCATCAGTCCAAACCTTGTCAAAAGGAAGGCATCGATTCCTGGAAATGAAGCTCAGCTTAGGGTCTTTTCAATCATGTTTCCATTCATGACAGTAAACGGGGGACTGGCATGCCAGTAGTAGATTTTTAATGAGGAAAAGTGTTTTGTCCACTGTTAGAAGATACGCAGCAGTATCCGCACAATGTGGTCTGCCATGACTACCCCATCAACCTCCCCAGAGAAGACTAGCATAAGCTGTCTGAAGCTCAACCTTTCACTTCTGGATCCTGATTTCTTCCCAACATTTAATATTTTTTAATTTTAAGGTTTATTTTAAATGTGTTCCTATTGCTTGAATCAATAAGCTGATATTTTCCAGCCATTTCACAGAAATGATAATAGATTTCATTTATTGATCCACACACTAATAGGTCCTTCACATTAACTGCCCCTATCCACCATCCTAACATTATACACTGTTATTATCTTCATTTGATTATTTGAGAACCTCTGTTTTAAATATCTAAAACCTTTCTCAAAGAATATCAGCCAGTGAGCCCAGAACTAGCCATCCAACTCTAGCTTTCTGGCTTTAGAATCCTTGCTAACACCAGGCAGCAGTAAAGGAGTAGACCTGTGGGAAGGTCCAAAATACAGCAAATGACTATGTGCATGGAGCTCCATGCCTGTGTTCCAGTCAGAGCAGTAAATAAGGAAAAACCTACCAGGTGTTTCTGGGCAGTTTCTCATCTGCATGCCTTGAAATAACTTGAATGAAGGAAACATCAAACAAGGCAATATTTCATAGAATTAAACCTTTCCATAAACTACTGGTGTTTCTGATGGCACCAGAGAAATAGGTCAACAAGAATTATGACTCATTAACCCCATTCCAAGGTAAGCATACCTTAAAGTATAAAGTACATATTTAAATTGGTCAGACTCATGACAGGTTATTATTTTTTAGTCTATGGAAAAATTGTCAGGATACTGTTTTTGTATACAGATCAAAACTAATATGCCATGTAAAAATCTTTCAGAAAACTATGGTGCTAATAATGTTATATTTGTAGTCCAGAAATTAAAAAGGAACTATAAGAATTTATCACAGATGTTATATATGCAAGGGTAATTAGAAATTATGGTGGGAAAATAAATTCTACATTGATAACAAATATATTAATATAAATGTTAAGGAAAGAAATTAAATAGATATGCAATGCTCACCCTAAATCATAACCAAAATGGTATAATAATGCATTTCATGTTATATCTGATTAGTTTCTCTTATTGATATATGCAATCTTGGAATTTCTTATTACAGTTGTTTAGAAAGATGTATTTTCATGTACAGTTTTTTCATTAAATATCTGTTAAAAGGGGGAAAAGCAAAAGTGCACATGTTGGGACAGAGAAGGAATCGGTTTGGTCTCCTGTAGTAATTTGGCACCATGCCTTGAGTTGTTATTTGGCCTGTGAGCAGTTGTATGCCAAGCAATGAACAGTTTGGGGGCATTTATTATCTTGTCATTAAGAGAATTCCAATTACTACACTTGGCAATCCTTTGCTTGTCTGCTTCCAGTTCCTGGTACCAATATAGCTTGAATTTCTCACGTCCCCTAGGAGACTATGAACGAGAAACATTACCATCTTGTTCAGTGGCAACAGCTAGACACACTATTTCCTGAATGTACAAAACTCAGATTAATGACTTTATAATGTTATAACATTTTTTGAGCATGCATATGAAATATAGATGGCATGCTGGTTTTACCCTGGGATGCATCCAAACATTTATTTTTATTTTTTCTACTTTTCTGGAATTTTTATGTATTTCATAAATACATCTTAATCATATTTAGAACACTTCCCTATTTGCACCCACCATAGCCCCCACACTGGATTTCATGCATCTGTCATATATGTTAAGGCCTATCATGTCAAGTTTGTTTCCCCATATTGTCCCTTGATGTGAATCCACCCACTGGAACCTGATCATAATATTTAGCATCACTCCTTTAAAGAAGACCAACTCTCTCTCAACCAGAAATGGTTAGTTGTCAATATTTTCTTAGTTAAGGTTGGTGCATCTTGCCCATTTCTCCAATTTGATACTGGGCTGCTGGCTGGCTTGAGTTTTCATGGGTCTTGTGCATGCTGACACCATTACTGTAAATTTATATGAGCTACTCTCCAGCCACCTTTAAAACTGTTTCATTGTGGTCGCCCACCCCCTCTAGTTCAGCTCTTCTGCCCTCTCTTCCACAATGGTCCCTGGCTGAGGTTTAATATAGGAGTCCTATCCAGAAACACCCATTCTGTAGTATCCTGTACTCTACGTTTTGGACAGTTATGGCTTTCTGTTAATCATCCTCTCTTGCATGGGGAAGCTTTGCTGGTGAGAGTTGCAAGGAGATGCATTTATATCAACTCTAACCCCTGTTTCACCATGTTGCCTGAGCCTTAGGTATAGAGCTCCCATTGTAGATGTGTCACTTAGAGCTAGCCATCTCACAGACACTTGTTCTCTGCATTTGGCCAGTTTTGGAACTCTGTAATAGTATTCATCTGTTGGAAATAGAAACTTCTTTGATGAGTGGTGGGAAGTAAATGTCTGTAAATATATGAATACATATTTAGCATTTAGTAAGAAATTACATTTGTCAAGGGATAAGATAGTGGTAGTTTTTCTCTGATTTATAACCTCTCCAACCATGTGTATTTGACTATGTTTACAGTACTACACATGAATTTCTTCACATTGAGCAGGTCTTAAGTCTAATTACAAAGATATTATCTCCAAGATTAAAGCATCACTACTGTACCAATAGAGATAGTTTGCTGTGCCGGTCATTGTAGTGGTTATTAAGCTTTACAGCTTGTGTAGTATCCTCTAAAACTATTAGAGCTAGTTTTCAGGAAGGAAGCTTCCAGGTAAGTTCCAGTTCATTGCTCCAAGCCTGTGTCTAAAGTATTTAATGTCTTCAGCAATAAGATCTTACCTTCAATTATAGGAGGCAGTCAAGAGCTGTATAGCCTGTGCTATGTCCCTTGAACTACCCCGACAAATAACTAGAAGGGAAGTTTCTCCTGTATGTCACTATGTTTCATGTTATATAGCCTTCAGCTATACACATGTGTGTGTTTTCTAGTAGGCTTTGGAACGAATACACTTCCCTCTGATTTTTCATATCACCTAAGTGCTACTTGTCTCTTCTCTCTCACCCCCTTATAAAGCCCCCTCCTCCCTCAACAGTAAAGAACTCCATTTTCCTCACTTCCTCCTTGATAATACCTGTCTTCTATTATGTCCTTCGCTCAAGCTCTTTCTTCCTCTTTGCACCAGAATTACTTGTATAATCCGCCTCCTCTCTTCCTGCGGGAGGCCACCCTGCAATGTGACTCGGTTCCGACCCACAGAACTGCCATGAAGTACCTGGATTGGGGGGTGGGGATGTGGATGAGGCAAGGGGCAAGAGAAATGGAGACAAGACAGGATTCTGATCAAGTCTCGTTTATTGAAGCTCAAGCATGCGGTTTCATGGAGAATGAGAACAAAGGAACACAGACTGCAAATCATTACATCAGTCAGAGCACAAGGGCTCTGATGCACTTTAAGGGAGGAATCTCTGATAATAGAAGAATAGAACTGTATGTTGGAAAAGAGAACAAGGCCGTGGGCCAAGTCTATCTAGCAAGGCTATCTGGCCATGGCTGTGAGCCAAGGTTTTGGGCCAAGGTTGTGAGCCCCGGCTGCAAGCCAAGGCTGTGGGCCCTGGCTGTTTGCCAAGGTTTTGGGCCAAGGCCTCAGGCAGAATGGAAGTTGCCAGCTTAGGTCTGTCAGCAGTTTTGAGAGGTGGCTGAGACTCACTTGAACCTCAGGCTCCCAGGCTCCCAACAGGTCCCCCTTTTTTATTTTATAGAGCTTAGGGATCAAAGGTTGCTATACCCTTAGGGAACTGTGCCTGTCTTAGGTTGGAGTATCCTTCCCCAAGTGCTTACCCATCATTGGATAAGGCAGCAGCAATAGGCTACCCTCCTGTCTTAGGTTGCTACAAGAAGGGATTCTCACGTACCCATCTTTGACTGTCCAGTTTATCTCTCAAGGGGGATGGCTAGTAGCACCATCATAGCAACGTGTCCCAATCAACTCTTGATCCATAAGACCAAGGCGATGGTAATGGACCTGTATTGGTTTAGCCACATGGAGAATCTCTATCTGCTGTCTAATAAAGACCAACAGCCTTTTTACAAACAATGGCCCTAGTGTGAGAAGAAGCAAGATGATAATAAGGGATGTCATGGAAGGAATCCAAGAAAGAAAAGGGGAATCCAGCCACCTAGAAGGATTTTGATAAAAATTATGCAGCTTGTAACTGATGGTCTGCAGGGTCCATATATTTTGTTCCACCAATCCCGATTCGTTGACGTAGAAACAGCATTCCTCCTGTAAGAAAAGACAAGTACCCACCTTCTCTGAAGTAATGAGATCAAGGGCTCTACAATTTTGAAGGGCAACTTGCACCAAGGAAGTTAATTGGCATTGCAAAGATGTAAGGCTACTGGCTGTAGAATCTATAACTTGCTGTAATTGGGAATTAAATTCTTTTGCAGTATAAAGAGTATGTCCCAAAGCTCCTGCAGAAAGGCTAGCAGAAACAGTAAGTCCTATCCCAATCACAAAAGGGATGAGCACCCCTCTCTTAATGCATGGGCAAAGTAGCCAGGCAAACTCCTCTGGTGAATACATGTTTAGTTGGGGTACAATAGTAACTAATACACAAGGTCCTGGAGAAGAAATATTGATCTGTTGATACAGAAATTCATTGCACCAGAAAGACGTAAGAGGAGGAGCATATAGAGGTGAACTAACATAGCGATTATTACGACATGTAAAAGAGGGAGAGATAAAAACAGTGGTGATATAACAGAGAGAAATATTTTGAGCAGGATTATGAAGTAACGGAATTGACGCCATGGGGGAGAAGATGCGGTGCCAGCGATAGCGATGCTAAGTGCAGAAGAATCATTAACAGGAACAGCAGCCAGCAAAGGCCGGACCAAGGAGGCACACAACAAACACCATGAAGCATTAATATGAGAAAGATTCATCAACCTTAAAGCAAAGTTTAGATAATTAGACCAAAGAGCAAGATTAAGAGTAGAATTTGAGCTTGACTGTATGGCAGACTGAAGCTTAGTTTCACTCATGATAATAACCTGTTTTACTTGTTTATCAATGGCAGCAGGGACTAACCAGTGGGAAATATTTAAAGACCCTGCCAGGAGTAAGGCAAACCCATTATTTTAAAAAACTCTACCTCGAACCCCCTTTTACCACCTGTCGTCCCAAGGATCATCTATACGAATTATGAATTGACCCTTATCATTGCTTTCTATAAGGCACCTGCGTCTATTATCATAAGTGAAACATATATTAGATTTCGATTTAGAGGGTAAAATAGATGGAGTGAATGGAATGATGATGGTTGTTCGGCAACCTTCCACTGGACAGCGGGCAGTGCCAATGGTTTGCATGTTGTCATCTGAATAGGTTTTTCCTTCCTTAACTTGGAACTCCCACTGCAATACTGTCTGTGACCAAACAGAGCCAATCAGGAGGAACAGGATGTAGCAATCAGAAGCCATTGCAGTCTGAAAAAAGCAGAAAGAAGAAAAAAACATTTCTCAGGGAGCCCCATTTTCCCTGGAACATTGATTAGTATCTATTTGCTTTACTAAGCGTTTAGGCAACCAATGGGCTGCTTCATGTTGCTGTGAATAAATGCAGACAGATCCTCTGCCCCATATTAATACTGGATCTGGGCCATGCCATGAATTATCCAGAGGGTCTTTCCATTTGACCATGGCATAATGTCGTTTTGAATTCGGATGCCTAAAGTGATCTGCAGCTGACTTACCATGAGCATCTAATTTTAAAAAATTCAAAATAAAAAGCACATGATTCAATGAATTCCTGGGGGATCCCCTACTGGGATACAACTCCCCCTTTTTTATTTTATTCAATGTAGTCTTAATAAGCAAATGAGCTCTTTTAACTATGCCTTGTCCCTGTGGATTATAAGGGATACCAGTGGTATGCTGTATTTGCAAAGTATCACAGAATTTTCGAAAAGCATGAGAGACATATTCAGGACCAGTATCCATCTTAATACTTTTAGGAGTACCCAATATAGAAAAACAATGAAGCAAATGAGCAATAACATGTTTATTAGATTCCCCTGTTTGCAAGGAAGCGCAGAGAAAACCACTGAAAGTATCAATGCAAACATGAACATATTTAAGTTTGCCAAATTTATTATAATGAGAGACATCCATTTGCCAAAGCATATTAGGAACAAATTTCCTAGGATTGACTCCTAAGTGGGGAACAGGAAGAAAAGAAGCACAAGTCTGAAATCCTTTAACAATTTGCCTAGCCTGTTTTCTGGTAAGATTATACATCAATGGCAAAGAAGCTGCATTAAGATGATGCAACTCATAAGCTTGTTGAGCTTGTGCAATATTAGAAGTAGTAGCAAGAGCAACAAGCCTGGTGGCTGTATCAGCAACCTGATTGCCCGCCGTTAAAGGCCCTGGAAGATTAGAATGCACTCGAATATGTCCTCAAAAGAATGGGGCTGTCCTCTGACGAATAAGGTGCTGGCACTGATGAAAAAGCTCTGTGGCCTCAGAAATATGCCCAATTATGGGAACAGTTTCTAGAAGAGGTACAGAACGAGCTATGTATGCACTGTCAGTATATACATTAAGAGGCATATCTGGGAATGCAGAGAAAACTGATATAATGGCAGACAATTCCACAAGTTGTGCAGAGGTTTTATTAGTTTGAAATCGCACAACTTGATCATTCCAAGCATAGGCTACCATCTACCATCTGTAAAAACTAACAAAGCAGTAGGTAAAGGTTGATGGCTAGTAATGCGTGGAAAAATGAAGGTATGCAAATTACAAAATTGAATGAGCTTGTCAGGTGGATAATGATTATCTATAATCCCCGAAAAAGCAGCACAAGCTATTAGCCAAGTGTCTGAATTCTGAAGTAACCAGTTAACATGATCTTTAGTATAAGGCTGTACAATATGAAGAGGGTCCACACCAAAATATTTACAACTGTGGTCCCGACCACTAATTATCAAATCAGCTACTGCATCGTAATATGGGAGCAACACCCTTTTAGGGGAAGCAGGTAAATGTTCCCACATAAGAGGATGAGCAGGCTTTTGTCAAAGAAGACCCAACCCTTTTAGGGGAAGCAGGTAAATGTACCCACATAAGAGGATGAGCAGGCTTTTGTCAAAGAAGACCCGTGGGCAATAGCTGAGTATTAAAAATCATGAGCCATAAGGGTTTGCAATAATCTACATTAGTAACAAATTGATTAGCAATTGCTTCCTCAACTCTACATATTGCGACTCTGGCCTCCTCAGTAAGTTTCCTGGATGAAGCTGGATTTGCATTCCCTTTAAGGATGTCAAAGAGGGGCTTCAAGTCACCAGTAGTCAATTTTAAGTAAGGAGGTAGCCAATTAATATCACCCAATAGCTTTTGGAAATCATTTAAGGTTTAGTAACAAATTGATTAGCAATTGCTTCCTCAACTCTACATATTGCGACTCTGGCCTCCTCAGTAAGTTTCCTGGATGAAGCTGGATTTGCATTCCCTTTAAGGATGTCAAAGAGGGGCTTCAAGTCACCAGTAGTCAATTTTAAGTAAGGAGGTAGCCAATTAATATCACCCAATAGCTTTTGGAAATCATTTAAGGTTTGTAATTTCTAAGGTCTAAGAATAGCCTTTTGATTAGTTATCTTTTGTCCATCAATCTGAAAACCTAAATAAGAAAAAGGATCTTGCATTTGCACCTTCTCAGGAGCAATTTGCAAACCTGCATCCAATAAATCAGATTTTAACTGAGCATAACATTGTAATACCTCTTCCCCTGACACTCCTGCTATCAGGATATCATCCATATAATGAATTATATACATGGAAGTCCAAATATTTCTGGTATTTTGAAGAGCTGCAGCTACAAATTTTTGACAAAGAATAAGGCTATTGGCCATTTCTTGAGGCAAAACCTTCCACTGATATCTTTTTCTTAGGCTCTCTAAAATTAATATAAATTAATAGATGGAAGGCTAAAAGCAAAGCGTTTGTGATCATCAGGATATAAGGGAATAGTGAAAAAATAATCCTTAAGATCTAGTATTATCTTAAAATATCCTTGAGGTATGGCAACTCGTGAGGGCAAACCTAGCTGTAATGCCCCCATAAGGACCATAGTGGAATTAATTGCTCTTAAATCTTGCAGTAATCTCCATTTCCCTGACTTCTTTTTAATAACAAATATGGGCATGTTTCACGGGGAACAGGTCTCTTCAATGTGCCCTGCCTCAAATTGTTCCTGCACCAAATGAGTGGCTGCCACCAACTTCTCTGCTGTAAGTGGCCATTGATCTACCCAAACCAGATCGTCTGATCACCAGGTTATACAATCCACACAGTTTGAGGGTGCAGGACTGTCAATGGCCGCCATCATAAATTTTCTAAACCTCGCTTATCATTCTGACCTTGGACTGGTATTGGAAACAATTGTCTATTTTCTCTTTTTTTTTAATCCCTTGCCAGGGGTACATCCTTGAGCAAGCATCTGCACAGTAACAACATCATTGGGACTACACATCACATTCCTATCTGTGAAAGCAAATCCCTTCCCCACAGGCTTACTGGTAAATAAGGACCTACAAAAGGTTTAATCAAGCCAGAATTATTCATAGAATCCTTCCAAGTGAGAAACTTCAAACTCTGTTTTGAATTTTGACTCTGCCCTATACCTTTCAAATTAGTCAGAGTCTCAACTGTGGGCAAGGCTGCAGGCCAGGCCTCAGCAGAAATAATAGTGACATTAGCTCCAGTATCAATAAGACCATTAATTTTTTTTAATCAAGCCATAAAGTTAATGTAGGTTTTTTATGAGTAATGGCCTAAACCCAATAAGCATCAGAAGAACCAAAATTTTTATTACCTCTACTTTTACTTTGAACAGGATGACCAGATTTAACCAGAGGTACCAAAATTATTTGGCAAAGCGCTCCCCCTGGGGAATAGTGACTATATTGTCAACAGCTCAGGCTATAATTTTAATTTTTTTAGTATAATCTGCATCAATTATCCCAGGTAAAACAGATAGGCCTTTTAGGGCAGCACTACCCCGTCCTAGTATCAGCCCACAAGTATCATTGGGGAGTGGTCCATAAATGCCAGCCCCTGTGGTCTGAACTCCCATCTCTGGAGTTAATATTGTGTGGGAGGAGGAACTGAGGTCCAGTCCTGCGCTTTCTGGGGTTGCTCTTCTGAGGCTAGAAATGGATTGGTGCTGTTGGCGGGAATGAAGTTGACTGCCCCAAATGCTTGTTTCGGGGCCTGGGGCTGGCCCCTCCGCCAGTTTCACTGATGAGGAGGAGGAGGTAGAGGTCTCCCATCAATATCAGTTATAGACCTGTAATCATTAAGCCAATGCTTTTTCCTCCTACACCTGGGACACAATCTAGGACCTCTCTCATCATCAGTCTTATGTTGAGCATTATCTGCCTTGTAATCCCGGGCAAAATGACCACTCTTACCACACTTGAAACACCCCTTGCCCTTAGCTTTATGTCTTTCAGCCAGAAAATCCTTTACTGTTTGTCCATTGAAAGCCGCTGTCATAGCAAGCCCCTGCTGACAAGATGGACCTATGTCTGCACACAGATAAATATAGCCAGTCAAATCCGACTTTTTCCTATAAGGTCTAATGGCTGCCTGGTAAGCAGGATTAGCATTTTTATACGCCAACTGTTTCACATACTCCAGCCCTGCATCAACACTTCCAAATATCCTTCCTGCTGTAGTCATCAACTGATGAACAAAATCTGCAAATGGCTCATCGGACCCCTGCTTGACAGAAGAGAGAGACGTTTCCAGGTCCCCTTTAACTGGAAGCTTTTTTCATGCCTTCATGGCCACAGCTCAAATTTGTGCAAAAAGACCTGCATCATAATGCATCTGTTGTTCATTGGACTCATATCGACCTCCACCTATCAACATATCAAAATCCCATCCATTTCCAGTGTGTTGATTCCTTCTAGCTGTTTCCTTACAATTGTCATAATATTCTGATTTCCATAGCAAATAATCACCCCCACTAAGGACTGCCTTTACCAATGTATTCCAATCAACAGGAGTTAGCCAATTTTCAGACTCACCTTCTAATATAGCCAAGGTATACGGAGATGTAGCTCCATACTGTGACACGGCAGTCTTTAATTCTTTGATCAATGGAAATTCATGTCCTCTATGATGTCGCCGTGCCTGTCTCTGGTCATCTACTGTTTCCGTTACAGGAAAAGCCTCCATATGGAAGGAAAATCTATCAGGGTCATTAAAATTTTCCTTATATGAATGAAGGCCAGGCCCTCCGAGAACAGGGAGAGCTCCTTTTCTATCCACTCTTCCTCTATCTACAACAGCCTCACTACCTCTACCTAGGCTAAGCTTTTGTAACTTAACCATCAGCAAGCCTCACTACCATTATCTAAACTAAGCTTTTGTAACTTAAGCATCAGCACCTAACGCATCTTTTCTTGCTTAATGCATTTGAGTATCAATGACTGACGCGCCTCCTCCAACTTAATGTCCTCCTGCAACTTCTCCATCTGTCCTCTCAATCCTGGTCTAGGGTCTATTACTGCCATGACAGTTGGAATGGACGGTATACCATAGGAAGGAGGAGGAGGCCACAAACCTGCCTCTCGCGGCCATTATGTGATCCATCCTCAGCTTTACTAATTGACCCCTCCCTCACAGCCTCTGCACCATCTGTGTCCAAGACTGGAAAAGTGGCTTCTGACAAAAGAGCCTCTGGTAAAAGAGGTAGATACAAACATGCTCCTTTTTAAGCTCCTGGGCATCATCCTCTTGATCTCCCTTCCCTTTAACTGACTCTGAGGACTCCTTTGTCAAGGACTCCTTTTTAGCAGAACTCTCATCTCCACTATCAAGAGAAATCAAGTCAGGAGGCTCCCGAGACTCATCCTCAGGCAACTCTACCTTAGCATTACTTTGAAAAATCTCTTCAGCATGAGCAATGGCTGTCACTACCAGCTCATGTTCATCTCTTCTATCTTTTAATTCTTTAATCAAATTCCAATAAGAAAAAGCAGGAACCGGGACCTTTCCTGGTCCAAACTCCTTATAGAACTCTTGTAATGCATCTCCCACTCGTCTCCATCTTCTTACATCTAAAACCCCCTCTTGGGGAAACCATGGGCAGATGTCTTTCATGAAATCAAAAAAATGAAATAAATACTCGGTTGTAACCTTTACTCCTCTTGCCTGTAAAGCGTCTCTCAACTGTATCACATATTTCTCATGCTGACTTAATTCTTGCCCCATGATTAACGACCAACTTACCTGTCGGCTTGGTCACAGCAGGCTACCACGACGTCTCCAAACTATTTGAGCGGGTGCACACCTCTTCTTCTTTCATCATGTCCCTCACGTTGTCCCCCGGTATCCAGGCCCCACATTGGGCACCATGCTGTGGGAGGCCAGCCCACAATGTGACTCAGTTCTGACCCACAGAGCTGCCACGAAGTACCTGGATTGTGGGGTGGGGATGTGGATGAGGCAAGGGGCAAGAGAAATGGAGACAAGACAGGATTCTGATCAAGTCTCGTTTATTGAAGCTCAAGCATGAGTTTTCATGGAGAATGAGAACAGAGGAACACAGACTGTAAATCATTACATCAGTCAGAGCACAAGGGCTCTGATGCACTTTAAGGGAGGAATCTCTGATAATAGAAGAATAGAACCGTATGTTGGAAAAGAGAACAAGGCCATGGGCCAAGGCTATCTAGCAAGGCTATCTGGCCATGGCTGTGAGCCAAGGTTTTGTGCCAAGGTTGTGAGCCCCAGCTGCAAACCAAGGCCGTGGGCCCTGGCTATTTGCCAAGGTTTTGGGCCAGGGCCATGGGCAAAATGGAAAGTTGCCAGCTTAGGTCTGTCAGCAGTTTTGAGAGGTGGCTGAGACTCAGTTGAACCTCAGGCTCCCAGGCTCCCAACATCTTCCCAGTTAAATACCCCCATTTTCCCCATTTCACTCTTGATAAAACATGTCTCTTACTATCTCCACTTTCTTGGGCCCTTTACCCCCATGATTCCTTTCCATTCTCCTGACTCCCTTGGTTACATCAGGATATATACTCACATACAAGGATTTGTAGTGAAGACCCACAAATGAGAGAACATACATCGCTTATTACTCTTACTCTTTGTTACTTCCCGTAATATAAAAATCTTTTTGATCTATGCCTCGTATTAGCATGATCCAGGTAAACAGCATCCTAAGTAACATTTTTGTTCATGGCATGTATCCTGGAAAGCAATATTTTTGGATGATTTTTTGTAATTTAGTCATCTCGTGCAAGTGCCCCATTCAGCACCAGGTGTCTGTGAACATATTCTATGTACAAGGAGCTGCACAGTTCTAAGTCTTGGAAGAATGTTCTGGAACTGACATGCATTTTCCAGGTATAGATCATGACATTCTATAGCTATTTCCCAATCAGTTGAAACTAAGGATCTTCACCTCTTTATCTTCCTGTCTCTTCTACAGAGCTTGGGGTTGGGTAAAGCCTCTCACATAGACCACTATAACTCTTCTGTGTTCATGTACTGTTGTGTTTAGACATTCTCAGAATATTATGATTATGGGACTCTCATCGACTAACAGATACTTTGCACCTGCAACTTCTGTTGTGGTTTGATTTTTCTTACCCTTTCAGTTACCATGAACATTGTTTTCATCCCTCAGGTTGACGTGATGGCTGCTGGAATTATTCTATCCCTCCTTTTTCTGCTTCTTCTCCTCTTTGTTCCTTTCCTCTTCTTCTTCCTCCTCCTCCTCCTATTCTTAGAGAGAAAGACAGAGAGACAGACAGAGACAGACAGAGAGACAGAGAGAGAGAGAGACAGAGGTTTGAATTGGAGGAAAGTCTCAAAGTACCTTACTGCAGGTTTTCTCTACCACTAATACCAAGGCAAGTTGATCCACCCTAATTTATTTTATTCCCCTCTCAGAGCTCTGATCTTCCTTAACACAGCCTCTGAATATTTGTGCCTCTAAATTTGATAGAGATTAATTATTGGTGCTCATCTTCAATATATTTAATTATGTATCTAGTGATGTTTTTCAGAATGACATGAAATAAAATCTGTAATGACATACTCTAAAAGAGTAAAAGCTAACCTGTGCCTTTTAAAACCCCCACAACAAAATAATGCTTAAAAATATAGCCTCTGCCATCAAGGAGTTTAGAGATCAAGAGGAATGTCACAGAGAAAGAAAATAATGTTTTTTTCAATGATTGGGATTTTCTTGTACGAGTAATTCCATTAATCTTAAATTGAGTACAAAAGGATTATAGGTTCTAATAACTCAGTGATAAAGTTTATATAATCTGTCTTATGACTACTTAATCACTGACAATGAAATCTACCACTAACAAGAATGTCTGCAAGGTATGAAAGTTTAGAAGTATCTCTTGTTTCTGAGATTTAACAAACTTATTTCCATGGATCTTGGCATGGAGTTAAGTGAATAAAATTTGTAGCTCAGTTACTTTTAATTATGATTTTGTTTTATTAACACTTTCTTCTTATGATTTTTATTATTTTCTTACCCACAATACTGAGCCTATACATTTTGGGTTTTATTCTTTTGGATTTTTTTTAAATTTAGTCATTTTAATTTAATAACCACATGATTAGAAAAAGCATTTCATTACAGCTTTAACATGTTCAGAAAAATTTCCACAGCAAGGATACATCTCTTTCAAAAGTGGCTGTAAATTTTTAGGTTCACAGTTGAATTAATACGCTTATACAACATTGAACTCAGTATAAATCCTTTAAGACATAAAATTGAGTGAATTTTTAACCTGTAAAGAAGAGTTTCATTTCCTTTTTAAAATATGCTGTTTCCTACATTTTTAATGCTACTAATGCTTAGATGTTTGCACGCGTGTCTTTAATCTCTATGTATCTGATTATTACTAGTCACAGTCGGTTACACTTAGATCCTTGGCACCTGAGTATGGAAATGAAGTCATCAGGTAGATGTCAATGGTAATCTTTATCACCTCTACTAATTAACATGAAGTAAATTTTTATGCTTCCTCCTCAAATATGAGTCTTTTTTTAAATTTGTTAATTTTTTTTGTGTGTATATCATACAGAACATCCCACACAACCTTATTCATCTATACACCCACTTCTCAAGTGGCACCCTTCCATAGCATCCCCATCCCCCAGTGGAGTCCATATACTCTGTCATCCCTGTTACTGTCCCCTGTGTTGTTGGCGCCCCCAGCCATTCCCCAGTGCTTCTCCATCTGCCTATCTAAAGATCCTTGTTTTAGAAAGATCAGCTGTTCCTCATCTAGCAGCAATGAGTTGTCAATATTCCTTTAGATAAGATAGGGTTCTGCTGTTCATTTTCCTAATTCTATGCTGGGTTACTGTCTTGGAGTCTTTTGGGCCATCCTGAAAATAACCCAAAGAAAGGTATCTCCTGTCTGGCATTGTTTCTTGCTACGTAGCCTTTAGCTACCCATATGGACTATTAAAAATTATATTGACCCCTTTAATCTTTGGTTATACTTTCCTTTTGGGTGTTTAAGACCCTACAATTGACCCAAATAGACCAATTCCTTTTAACTCTTAAGGTTGTTTGAGGATCTGTTCCTCAGGGGTAACATGGGCTTGAGAGGAGCCCCTGGCTCCATTCCATCTATGTGAAGACAAGTTGACCAGTTCCGTCTATGTTAAGATAATTTGAAGGTCCTGCTCGACCATGGCAGGCTTCAATTGGAAGCATGGAGGAAATGTTTCCTCTGTGTTGACCCTCCTCTTCGTAGACTAGACACTGGTTCAAGTCCATTTGATGGGGTCTCCATGGCTTCCTTGATTAAGAGGACAGGTGAATCACCACAGTTACAGGACATTTTGAGAAATGTTCATAGTCCCCTGGAACTTAGTAGACCTAGGAGGGAAAGGAGCAAAAACTGTCATTTATATCCCTCTGTCCAAATTAGTATAGGCCTCATAGTATGGCTGTTAAACATCCAAGAAGGTTAATTACACCAGTCCCATAATTTTAATTACCATGTGCCATGTAGATAAAGCTTGGCAAAGACCAAACACACTCAGAGAAACTTTGCCTAGACATATATTATTTTCCTTGATCTAGTTGTATGTATAATTTGTCAGTAGGTTGTTGAACTAATATGGTTCCCTCTGGTTTTTTAAAACTAGCTAGGCATTATTTATCTCTCACATTGCCTAACCCCTCCATCATTGTTTCACAATTAAGGTGTCCCCATTTTCCTTCTTTCTCCCTTAATAATACCCTTCTCCTATGGTCCCACCTCTCTTGAGCTCCTTCTTCCCTTTATCTTCTAGGTTCCTTGGGTTACTTCCTTTCTTGATTCTTTGTTTTTTTGAATTTGTTGTATATTCTAGATGTTAAACCTCTGTCAGATGTGTTGCTGGTGAAGATTTTTTTCTCACACTCTGTGGGTTTTTTCTTTGCTTCCTTGGTTGCTTCTTCTGATGTACGGAAGCGTTTTAGTTTAATGATGTCCCATTTGTTGATTCTTGACCCTGTTTCCTGGGCAGTTGATGTACAGTTTAGAAAATCCTTTCCTACACGGATATCTTATAGGGTTTTTTTAAAAAATTATTTATTTAATAACCACATACTTAGAAGAAGCATTTCATTACAACAGCACTGACATATTCAATAAAAATTTCCAGAACAAGAGTACATCTCTTTCATAGTGGGAGCAAGTTTCCAGGTTCACAGTTGAGTTAATACAGTTATACAATATTGAACTCAGTATAAGCCCTATAAGACATAAAATTGAATGAGTTTTTAACCTT
>NW_008353598.1:1503681-1538329 GCF_000622305.1 Nannospalax galili | reverse complement strand
TCATCACTAGTCACGGTTACTTTCTGAGCTCCTTGGCATCTGAGCATGGATACAAAGTTGTCAGGTAGACCTCAATGGCAATGTTTCTCACATCTACTAATTATTAAGGAGAAAATTTTTATACTTTGAAGAATTATTATTTTTAATCATTATTTTAATTTTTAATAACTACATGATTAGAAGAAATATTTTACTATAGCTTTAATATATCCAGTACCTCACTCCAGAGCAAGAGTGCATCTCTTTCACAAGTAGCTGCAATTTTCTAGGTTCACAGTTGAAGTAATACAGTTATACAATATTGAACTCACTATAAGCCCTGTAAGACATAAAATTAAATGAGTTTTAACCTTTAAGAAAGATCTCCATTTCATTTTAGAATATATTATTCCTTGCAGAATGACTCATTGTTTTTGCTACTAACACTGAGATGTTAGCACATGCATCTCTAATCTGTATGTATCTGATTATTACTAGTCATAATCGGTTGCACTTGGATCGTTGGCTCCTGTGTATATCTATAAAGTCATCAAGTAGATTTCAATGGTAAAGTTTATCACCTCTACTAATTAACATGATGTAAATTTCCATGCTTCCTCCTCAAATATAATACATTTTTTTTAATTTATTGATTTTTTTTGTGTGTGTATATCACATATAACATCCCAAACCATCTCAGTCACTATAACCCACTTCCCAGATGGCACACTCCCATAACCTCCCCCCCCACACTAGAGCCCTTATACTCTGATATCCCTACTACTGTCTACTGTATTGTCAGAACCCCCAACCATTCCTCACTACTTGCCCTTCTGGTGAACCTAGTCAGCCTATCTAGAGGTCTTTGTTTTAGGAGGATCAGCTGCTCCTCATCTAGCAGCAATCAGTTGTCAATATTCCTTAGATAAGATTGGGGTCTGCTGTTAATTTTCCTAGTTCTATGCTGGGTTATTATTTGGGAGTCCCTTTGGCCATCCTGGCAAAAACTCAAAAGAAGGTATCTCCTATCTGGCATTGTTGCTTGTTATATAGCATTTAGCTATGCATATGGACTCTTACAAAATTATATCGGCCCATTTAATGTTTGGTCATACTTTTCTTTTGGGTGTTTGAGGCCATACAGTTGGCCCAGATAAGCCAAATTATTTTTACTCTTAAGGACATTTGAGGATCTGTCCCTCTGGGGTCACATGGGCTTGGGAGGAGCCCCTGGCTCCTTTCTTTTATGAGTTCCACCTATGTGAAGATAAGTCAAAGGACCTGCTCAACCATGATTAGCTTCACTTGGAAGCATGGAGGAAATGGTTCCTCTTCTTCACTTGGAAGCATGGAAGAAATGGTTCCTCTTTATAGACTGGACACTGGTTCAAGTCCATCCGGTGTGGTCTCCTTGGCCTCCTTGATCAAGAGGACAAGTGACCCATCACAATTACAGGACATTTTGAGAGATGCTTATAGTCCCCTGGAACTAATCAACCTAGGAGGGCAAGGAGCAAAAACTATCTCTTATGTTCCTCTGACCACACTATTATAAGCCTCAAAGTATGTATGTTAAACATACAAGAAAGTTAGTTCCACCAGTGTGGTACTTTTAATTACTGTGTGTCATGTAGATAAATCTTGGTCAAAGACCAATTGTTCTCAGATAAGCCTTACCTAGACATATTTCTTGATCTGCTATGTATAATTTCTCAGTAGGTTGTAGGAGTAATGTGGTTCCCCCTGGGTTTCAAAACTAGTGTGATGGCTAATACTGGGTGTCAACTTGATTGGATCTGGGATTAACTAAAATGAAAGAGATCTTCTTGATTGGATCATCTAAAGCCAGAAGACACACCCTAAACGTGGGTGTTACCTTCTGATGGCAGCAGATATAAAAGACCAAGGCAGAGCAGAACACCAGGCTTTTTGTTGCTTGCCTTCTCTCTCGCTGGTGAGTTCGGCTTGCTGCTGTAGACTGAAGACTAGTTGATATTTTGGAATTTGCCAGACTTTCAGCACCAGATTGAGACTACTGAGATATCCAGCCTTGTGGACTGAGCGACTACGGATTCTCAGCCTCTCCAGTGTGGTGCAGCCATTGTTGGACTACTCAGACTCTAACCTGTGAGCTAAGCTGATATTCATTCTACCGGTTCTGTTTCTTTGGAGAACCCTGACTAATACAACTAGCTAGGCATTATTTATCTCTTGCATTGTCTCACCCCTCCATCATGGCTTTCCCACTTAAGGTGCCCCCATTTCCACCCTTTCTCCCTTAATAATATTTCTCCTATGGTCCTACCTCTCTTGAGCTCCTTCTTTCCCTTTATCCCTTAGGTTGTCTGTATACCCTTCCCTCCCCCCTCCCTTAAACTAACCCAATTTTTATCCATATCTCCATTATTAAGGCCTCTTTCCTACTGTTCTTCTCTTTCAGGTTCTTTCTTTTCCTTTACTTCCCTGTTTCCTTTCCATTATTCTGGTTCCTGTTATTACGTCTGTATACATAGTCACTTATCAGGGTTTGGTTCTAGGATGCATATATGAGGGAGAACATATGTCAATTTTTTTTTCCTGAGTCTGTGTTACTTCACTTAGTGTAACAGTTTCTAGTTCCATCCATTTACCTGCAAATTTCATGATTTCACCATTCTTTACTGCTGAGTTAAACTCCATCATATAAATGAACCACATTTTCATTATCCACTTGTCAACTGAAGGACACTTAGGCTGCTTCCATTTCTTAGCTATTATGAAAAGAACAGCAACAAACATGGATGTACAAGTGTCTCTGCAATAGGATGAGTTCTTTAAGTATATGCCAAGGAGTGGTATAACTGGGTCAAATGGTAGGTTCATCTGTAGTTTTTTAAGAGCTCACACTGCTTTCCATAGGGTTTGAACAAGTCTGAAGCCCCACCAGCAGTGGATGAGTGTTCCCCTTTCCCCACATCCTCTCCAACATTTGACATCATTTGTTCTCTTGATCTTAGCCAGTTGACTGTTGTAAGATTATCTTAAAGTGGTTTTAACTTGCATTTCCCTAATTATTAGTGATGTTGAACATCTTTTAAGATGTTTCATAGCCATCTTTACTTATTCTTTTGAGAACTCTCTTTTCAGCTCCTTAGCCCATGTTTTAATTGGGTTGCTTCTTGTCTTGATTCTGTGTTTTTTGAGTTTGTTATATATTCTGGATATTAAATCTCTGTTGGATATATCACTGGTGAAGATTTTCTTCCATTTGGTGGATTTTCACTTCCCTGGTTGCCTCCTTTGATATACAGAAGCTTTTTAGTTTAATGAGGTCCCATTTGTTAATTCTTGCCTTTGTTTTCTGAGCAGTTGATGTTCGGTTTAGAAAATCCTTTCCTACACCTATATCTTGTAGGTTTTTGCCAATGTTTTCTTCTAACTGTTTTAGAGTTTCAGGCATCACATTGAGGTTTTTGATCCATTTGTAGTGAATGATAAGGGTTTACTTTCATTCTTCTCCAGATGGAGATCCAGTTTTGCCAGCACCATTTGCTGAACATGCTGTCTTTCCTCCAGTGAAGGTTCTTGGTTTTTGTCAATTATCAAGTGGCTGAAATTGCATGTACTCATATTTGGATCTTCAATTTTGTTCATTGATCTATGGGGCTTTTTGTGCCAGTACCATGTAGTTTTTATGACTATAGCTCTGTAAGATCTATACCAGTTTAATATATGGTATTGTAATTCCCCTATCATTGCTTTTAGTGCTCGGGGTTGCTTTGGCTATCCAAAGTCTTTTGTGCATCCATATGAATCTTACGATTTTTTTCCAATTCTGTGAAATATGTCATGGGGATTTTGATTGGCTTTCCAATGAATCTATAAATGGCTTTTGGTAGGATGGTCATTTTCACAATATACATTCTTTCAATTCATGAGCATGGGAGGTCCTTCCGTCTTCTGATATCTTCCTCAATCTCTTTCTTAAAAGACTTAAAATTTTCATTGTAGAGGTCTTTAATGTCTTTAATCACGTTTATTCTGAGGTTTTTTTTTTAGCTATTGTGAAAGGGAGTGTTTCCATGTACTCTTTCTCTGATTACTTGTTATTGGTATATAGAAAGGCTACAGACTTTAACCTGCCACTTTCCTGAACATGTTAATAATTTCTATGAGCTTTCTAGTGGAATTTTTGGCACCTCTTAGCTATAATACCATATCATCTGCAAAAAAGGGATAATTTGATCTCTTCTAATTATTACTCCTTTAATTTCCTTCTCTTTCCTTTTGCTCCTGCAAGAGTTTCAAGCACTATCTTAAAGAGGAGTGGAGATAGTGGACAGCCTTGTCTGGTTCCTGATTTCAATGGGAATGCTTCCAGTTTTTCTCCATTTAGAATGATGTTGGCTGTGGGTTTGTTATATATGGCTTTAATTATGTTGAGGTATGTTCCCTCCAGTCCAATTCTCTCTAGGACTTTGAACATAAATGCATGTTGAATGTTGTCAAAGGCCTTCTCTGCATCTACTGAGATGTGGTTCTTGTCTTTGAGACCATTTATATGGTTTATTATGTTTATTGACTTCTGTATATTGAACTATCCCTGCATCTCTGGAATAAAGGTGACTTGATCATGGTGGATGATCTTTCTGATGTCTGTCTGTATGTGGTTTGCAAGTATTTTGTTGAGAACTTTTGCATCTATGTTCATTAAGGATTTAGATCTATAGTTTTCTTTATTGGTTGTATCTTTACCTGGCTTTGGTATTAGAGTGATGCTGGCTTCATAGAAGGAATTTGGAAGTTCTCTCTCATTTCTATCTTATTGAATAAATTAAGTAGTATTGGGTGTATATCCTCTTTAAATGTCTGGTAAAATTCTGCTGTAGGGCCGGGCGTGGTGGTGCACACCTTCAATCCCAGCACTAGGGAAGCAGAGGCAGGCTGACCTCTGTGAGTTCAAGACCAGCCTGGTCTACATAGTGAGTTCCAGGAAAGTTGGGGCTACAGGGAGACACTGTCTCAAAAAGACCCAAAAAAAAAAAAATCTGTTGTAAATCCACCTGGTCCTGGGCTTTTTTCATTCAGGAGGTTTTGTATTACTGTTTTAATTTCCCTATGTGCTATGGGTCTGTTTAAGCTGTTAATCTCTTCTTGATTTATTTTTGGTGGTTCCCGTGCTTTTAAATATGCATCTGTTTCTTTTAGATTTTCAAATTTAGTAACATATTTTTTAAGGTATTCCCTTATAATATTCTGAAACTTTTTGGTGCCTGTTGTGATGTTTCCCCTTTCATCTCTGATTTTGTTGATTTGGAGGTTTTCTTTCTTTCTTTTGGTTAACTGGGCTAGAGGTCTATAAATCTTGTTTATCTTTTCAAAGAACCAGCTCTTGTATTCGTTGATTCTTTGTACTGTTTTCTTTGTTTCTATTTTATTAATTTGTGCTCTGATTTTTGTTATTTCTTCTTGTCTTTTGGGTTTGGGTATTCATTTGTTCTTGCCTTTCCAGTGCCTTGAGTTTGCAGTGTTAGGTCATTTATTTGGGCTCTTTCTAATTTTTTAATGTAGGCACTTAGAGCTATAAACTTCCCTCTTAGGATTGCTTTTAAAATGTCCCAAAGGTTGTGTTGTGTTGTATCTTCCCTTTTGTAAGAATATACTTTTATTTCTTTCTTAATTTCTCCTTTGACCCATTCGTCATTCAGGAGTGTGTTGTTTAATCTCCATATGTTCATGTAGTTACTATGGTTTCTTCTGGTGTTGATTTTAAGCTTTATTGCATTGTGGTCTGATAGAATGCATGGAATTATTTCAATCTTTTTATATTTGTTGAGGTTTGTTTTGTGCTCAATTATGTGGTCAATTTTGGAGACGGTTCCATAGGGTGCTGAATAGAAAGTATATTCTTTGGTGCTTCTGTGGAATATTCGGTAGAGGTCTGTTAGGTCCACTTGATATATGGAATAGTTTAATTCAGATGTCTCTCTGTTAATTCTCTGTCCTGTTGGCCTATCTAATGGAGACAATGGGGTATAGAAGTCTCCTGCTATTAATGAGTTGAGATTAATCTAGTTCCTGAAGTCCTGTAGTACTTTTTTATGAAGTTGGGTGCACCAGAGTTTGGTGAATATATGTTCATGATTATAATATCTTCTTGGTTTATTGTTCCTTTAATCAGAAAGAAGTGGCCCTCTTTATCTCTTCTGATTAGTTTTAGTTTAAAGCTTATTTTATCAGATATTAGAATTGAAATGCCTGCTTTTTTCTTAGTACCATTTGCTTGGAGTATTTTTTCCATCCTTTCACCTTAACGTGGTGCTTGTCCTTGAAAGTGAGATGAGTTTCTTGCAGACAACAAAAAGATGTTTTATTTTGTTTTTTTTAATCCATTCAACTAGTCTGTATCTTTTGACTGGGGAGTTCAGTCCACTGATATTTATTATTAATTCATTCAACTAGTCTACCTTTAGACTGTGGTGTTCAGTCCATTGATAGTTAAAGTTACTAATGAATGATGTGTATTGAATCCTGTTATTTTTATTTCTGTTCACATTCTTGATATAGCTATACATTTCCACAGTTACACATTCATTGAATTTTTTTCTATTACCCCTTGTGTATTGTCGTTCCTTTCTTCAGCTCTTTGTATTGCTTCAAGAACTCTCTGAACGGCTGGTTTTGTGAACATAAATTCTTTCAGCTTATTTATGTCATGGAAGTTTTTTCTTTCCCCTTCAACTATGAGAGACATTTTGGCTGGGGAAAGTAATCTGGGTTGGCTTCTGTGGTCATTTGGAACTGGGAATACTTTGGTCCAGGCTCTTTTGGCTTTCGTAGTTTGCACTGAAAATTCAGATGTATTCTTGATGGGTTTTCCTTTATTCCATACCATTACCTTGAGATTCTTCTCCTTCCTGTATGCCTATGATTTGTAAGTTGGGATTTTTTTTATGTTGTCACACAGTTCTTGCGTATTCCATTCTTGTGTTTTCTTAAATTTTTCATAATCTTTGCTTCAGTGGTCTAATTCATCCACTTTATCTTCCAGTCTTGATACTGTTTTCCATTTCATTCATCCTATTTGTGAGGCCTTCTCCTGTTGTTTCTAATTGGCTTACTGAGTGTTTCAGTTCCTTCTTCATTTCAGCCTGATTATTCCTCAATATTTCTCTTTCTGAATTGATTCAGAAGTTTATCCCTATCTTCCTTCAGTTCTTTGATTTCTGTGTTCGTGTATTCTTTAAATTCACTGAATTCTTTTATCAAATTTATAATTGTTCTTTTGTGTTCCATGTCCTGCATAATTTCTAGGGATATCTCATTGTACTCCTCTAGAGGACTATTGGTACTTGGTGTGGCTATATTATTTTGGTTTTGGTTTAGTTTTCCTTTTTTTTTTTTTTTTTTTTTTTTTTGAGACAGGGTCTCCTTGTAAGCCCCAGCTGGCTTAGAACTCACTATGTAGACCAGGCTGGCCTTGAACTTATAGAGATTCACCTGCCTTTGCTTCCCAAGTGCTGGGATTAAAGATGTGTGCCACCATGCCCAGCACTATTTCGTTTTTTTCATGTTATTTTTTCTCTGTGACTTTGACATGTGAATTTCTTTCATAGTTTCGGATTCTTGTGTGAGACTCAAGCCTTCCTTTGTTGCATTTAGATCTGCTTTTTTTTTTTTGTAAACTTTATGTTCCATTGTGGTTTACCTGTTGGGCATGAAAAGCTGGTTGGTCTAGCCTTCACTTTTGCTCTTTTGATGTTAATTGGAGAGGCCTAACTGCTTTTATCTTCAGGAGTTCCCACAGAGGCTCAATTGAAATGAGGCTAAGATGCCCTCTGGCTTCCCCCTAAGGTCTGTATCCCTTCAGGAAAGATGTTGCCCTAATGAATTTGGGGGCTGGTCTGGCCTGGGAGCAGGGCCCAGGAAAGATGCCTGTCTCAGGAAGCTGGTGGCTGTCCCACCCAGGGATCTCTTTGGATGTGAGGGCAGGACCAGGCCCAGATGGCTCCTGGGGATCAGGAAAGGTGCTGGCACCAGGACGCCAGAGGCTGTGCAGCTCAGGGAAGTAAAGGGAGTTGAATGCAGGACCAGGCCCATAGGGTTCCTGGGGATTGCAGGGAGGAACTGGGTTGGTCTGGATGCAAAGAATCAGGAAGCAGTGGTGGCTCTGGGCGGAGAAGTTAGCCCTGGTGTTTGGGGTGCCAAAACAATAAATGGGCCAGTACTCAGGGTAAGAGGAGACTGGGGGTGGGGGAGTCAAGGGGAGGTGGGCACCACTGGATTTACCCAGGAAAGATGCTGTCACCAGGAGCCTGGAGCCTGTGGAGCCCAGGGAAGTAAAGGGTGGTGAGGGAGGTGTGTAAGGGACCAGGACCAGACAGCTCCTAGGGACCCGGAAAGGTGCTGGCACCAGGATGGAGGAGGCTGTGCAGCCTAAGGTAGTAAAGAGATGTAAAGGCGGGCAAAATTTGGGTTTTTATATCTCTCCAGCTCAGCTATAGTGAGTACACAGCACACCTCTCTGCCTAGTGAAATGTTTTCTTGTTACAGTAAACTCACAAATTTCATGATGGAATATGAAAACAAAGTCAGGAGAACCAACAGGGCAAGAGTCTGTCCTAAGCTGAATAACCCCAATCGTTTGCATTCCATTTTACATTTGTTTTGCCTGTGGGGCACACCTCCAAAGCAACACGTAAAATTTGCTTAGTTATTGCGTGCCTGAGTCATGGATGAACAGAAACATGCAATATTTTGTTTCTTATTAGAAAAGGATTTTCAAAAAATTGTTATTTATTTGTATGTTTCTATTGAACTTTTGTACCTTAATCATATTTATAACTGCCCCATCTGCACCCCTGCATAACATAACCCACAAAATTTCATGCATTCTTTCATATATGTTAAGTCCTATCAAGTCAAGTTTATGTACCCAAATGCCCCTTAGTGCAAGTACATTCTTTGGAGTCTAGTCAGCTTATCTAGAGGTTTTCCCTTAAAGAAGATCAACTCTCCCTCAGTTGTAATCAGCTTCCAATAGTTCTTCAGCTAAAATTCGGGCCTGCAGCCCATTTTCCAGTTCTATTCTGGGTTTTTGTCTGGTTGAGTTTGCATGGGTCTTGTACATGCTGTTACCATTGCTGTAAGATCATATGAGCAACTTCCCAGAGACTTGGAAGGCTGTTTCCTTATGATCACGTATCAACTCTGGTTCTTACTCTCTGCACTCTCTTCTGCAATGGTTCCTGAGGCATGTGTGGGTGAGGTTTAATATAGGAATCCTATCCAGGGATGTGTTCTCTGTACTCTTTTAATCTATACAGTTTGGACAGTTGTCGTCTTCTATGTGCATAGTACTCTGTTGCAAGAGAAAGCTTCACTGTTGAAAGCTGTGAAATGCTAGTAACCTCTCTACCCCCTGTTCTGCTATTTTCCATGCTCCTCAGCTATAGAGGTTCCATGATAGCTGATGTGTCACTTAGACATAGGTATTCCTCAGACACATATTCTCTGTCTGTGAGCAGTTGTGGAACTCTGCAATAGTTTCTATCTGTTGCCAAAAGAATGTTCCTCAATGAATGGTGAATGATATACTTCTCTTTAAATATAAGGCTTCATATTTAGCATAAAGTAAGAAATTAAATTTGTCTACAGATATGACAAATTCTTATATATGAGTATATATCCTGATGTAACCACAAAATCCAAGAAAATGGAAAGGAACCATGAAGGTAAAGGTAGGAAAGACCCTGAGATAGGGAGACAGTAGGAAACAGATGTTCCAAGGGGGAAACAGGGAAAATTGGAATATTCATCTGGGAAGGGAATAAGGAAGGATATATAAGGACTTAAGGGAAAGAAGGAGCTCAAGAAAAGGAAGACAATAGGAGACAGGTATTATAGAGCAGAATATGGGGATACTTTAACTGGGGCGAGAGGAGGGAGGTTAGACAGGGAAAGATAAAAAAAAAAAAAAAAAAAAAAAAAAAAAAGCTTACATTCCTGTCCCTGTTCAGCATGGAAGAAACCAGAGCAGTATGCATCCTGATTCCCCATCTGCAAGTTGGGTAGCCTTTTCAGAGGATGGTGTGATAAAAATAGGAGGTAGGAATTGGCTAGGCAGTTAGGGTAAAAAGACCCCAAAGAAAAGTAGCCAGCTTCTTGGCTAAAACTCACAATGTCCTTGGGCCTCTAAGCAACATTTTCCATTCCAAAGGCCCAAAATGTTGAAAATATTTGGGAGCTTTTATCTAATCCTTAAAAGATTTTAGGGTTACCTCTTAAGAGGGGGGAATGTTAGAGTAGCTGAAAGCCCCATTGAAAAAATAAATAAAAGAAGAAAGAGTACATGAAGTTATCAGAAAAAAAGTGATGGGGAGATATGGGAGGAGCCAGAAGGGAGGGAGTTGGCATAGATTTGATAAAAACAACATATATGCATATATGAAATTCTCAATAAATTATTTTTTAAAAGATAAACTAGATAGAAATATATTTGCTCAAAAACCTATTGAAAAATACACACACAATAACTGAACATGACTGTATGTGTATACAATGCCAGGCAGGAGAATCCTTGCCTGAGTTGTCAGATAAGTTCAAGAGACTCCCCAAATAACACAGCCTATTACCACAGCCCTTGTTTAGCTCCCAGAACTTGAAGGTACGACCATACTACTGAAGACAGGATGTACTTCAGACACAGGACTTGGTGTAATGGAGCTGGGACAGATCTGAAAGCCTCTTCCCTGAAAACTAGCTCTTAGAGTTCTGGAGGAACTCCAAGCTATCCAAGCTGCTAGGGGAGAAAATCAGTCAATGATCCAACCCCAGCTTTAAAACCTAATAACCACAATAATGATGAGCACAAGAAACTATATAAGTGCAGCAGTGACACTTTAATCTTGGGGTAATCAACAGCTATCTAATTGGACATAAAGCCCACTTGGTCAGAGGGAACTCATGTGTGGCACTGTAAACGTAGCCAAATATGACTGGAGAAGTTGTAGAACCTAAGGTGGTCATTTCTTAATACCTTTGGTTTGTGTGTTTATCACAATATCAGAGAGGATTCTATGATAGTCCCATGCTGTAGTGTTTGATAAAAAATCTATGGTATAGCAAGAAGTTTTCAAGATGAAAGAATATGAACAGTTGCTATGGCAAAGCTGGGACAAAACTAGAGGTAACGTGGAAGTATATCCAAACACAATTTGCCTCTTGCTCCACTTGGTTAGATTAGAATTCTTTATTGATTATAATTTCTCAGAAGTATTCAAAATGATAATCAGCTCCAAATTCTACAAATCATTCAAATCAAGGACATTGGAAAAAGACAAGCATGTGCCATCTCCACGAGTCTCAAGGTCATACATGATCTGCGTTCACCATCTTCCTCTATCACCCATGCTATGTTCTGTCCCACCCAGCCAGCTCTGCAGTGGCTCTAAGCTGATAGCCTGTTTTTATGACACTGCTTATTATCCCTAAAGTAGCAAAGTTCTGATTCACCTTAACCTTGCCAACATGAGATTACTTCAGCTGTGCATTTATGTATACAAGGAAAAGCCCAGAATAATTCAAATTTCAGACCTACTCTTCATTTAATATCAATTCATTCCTTTCATGATATTCAGAGTTTAATTAGTGTCTCTAACATAGTGATTTGCTTCTTCCCTTATTAATTAGTTTGATGGAATAAAAATATTGTACAACTGTATTAATTCAACTATGAATCTAAAAATTTTATAGCCACTTTTGAAAGAGATATGTCTTTGCTCTGGAAATTGTTATTGAGTATGTTAAAGCTGTAACGAAATGCTTCTTCTGAAAAATAAAAAATAAAAATAAAATCTCCAATTGCCAAGATTTTCCTTCAGCCTCTGGATCAGCAAAGTATATCCCAATGCCTGAAGTGAGGTTCACTCTCCTGAAACTCAAGAACTTTATGTCAACAGCACCTATGTTTGTTTGAAGGAATACATAAATTCTACCTACAAGTGGATTATTGGAAAGATGTCTAAGAGCAAACCAATTGCATAGGTTTGTTTTCTGCTCCAAGTATTTTTTCCAACAGGGACACTTCTTCAGATAATTGGTGAATGACTTCATACATCTAATTTTTAAGATGTTAATTCCACCACAGAGAGTGTTATGTGTGAGTTGTTACCATGGATGAGCCTGAAATAGCCCAGGTAATTCATGTTCTATTATATTGGCTGTTCTGAGTGGAAAGAGTCAAATGGAGTTCATGGTTATGTCATACATGCTTAATTATACAAAGAGCTCCTCCTCTAAATTTGATGTTCCATAGGATTTAATATGGAGTAGTCTTCCAGTAATCTCACAGAGGGTGGTGTTGGTACAGAAAGAAGGATGTGAGGATGAAATGAATCCTGAATGCCTGCCACTTCTGGTTAGGATGCATCATTACCCATGAAGAGTTGAAAGGTTTCTGAAATAGTCAACTGTATGTCTTGTCCCCATTTCTACCACCACAGTCTTTGTTCACATTCTCATTCATCAGACTAGGCTGGTATAGCTACTATCTGGCTTCCATAAGCTATAAGAGTCAATCTGTACAATGATACCTGGGTGGTGATATAATGACATCCAGAGATTTCTGTTCTGCTCTAGAAGTCCATTTACATGTTTATGCCATAGGCCTCTTAAACCTCAATCTTCTTACATTGCTCCCCCAGGACCACTACGTTCACCACTCTCCAGGGATAAATTTTATCTCAAGTTACTTCTTCTACATAAGATCAATGATGGTGTAAATGTTCTTGAAGTCCTGCTCACTGGGAGGATTTCCACCCACCAACTACCTTAAGCAGCAGTCCTTGGAGTTTTCAGTATACAGCTGTCTATATTTGGCCAACATTAATCTTTTAGATCCATGTATAAATGAAGTTTAAGTTCCTTCTTTGTGAGTAGGTCATAAGATTCATTCTGCAAGGAAGATATTCCTTTAGTGAGATGGATCAGTAGGAAAAAATATGCTTACCAACAAAGGGATATAATAAAGAAATGTAATGATCACAGCTTCTGTTCCTTTAGGGAAAAATATAGTTCGCCATTGAAGTGTTTGTAAAAGCAGTCTTATTTCAAGTATTTTCACCATTTTGCCAAAGAGAATTTAGCATGCACTAATCTTATAATGGACCCCAACTAATAAGAAAAGTAAAACAAATAATCTGAAGTTAGAGTAAATTGAATAGGGACTGTATATTAGAAAACATGATAGAGTTAAATTCTAGAATGTGAGAAAATTAATGGGATTATGTAGAATATTGCATCTGCTCTTTGGAGATAATGTGCTACTGTACTGAAGAGTAACATCTCATGGTCTCTGAAAGTTGCAAAGGCTCAGCAAAAATAGATTAATGCACGTGTGTGTGTGTGTGTGTGTCTGTCTGTGTGTGTGTGTGTGTGTGAGAGAGAGAGAGAGAGAGAGAGAGACAGATAGACAGACAGACAGAGAAGATTATTAAATGGAAGTATATTACCATTGGTAAATTGTCATTGTACTATTTCAACTTTTTCCTTTGTTTATGTTTTTAATTTTTTTAAATTAATTTTTATGTATATGAGTGTTTTTCCTGCATGTGTATAAGTCAACCACTTGTGTGCAGTACGTCTGTGGAGGCCATAGGAAGGTATCATATCTGCTGGAACTAGAGTTACAGATAGTTGTTAGCTGCCTTATAGAAGAGCAGCCAGAGCTTTAAACAACTTAGCTATCTCTTTAGTCCCTTATTTACATTTCTTACAGAAAGAAAAAAAAATATGTAAGAGGGAGAAGATAGAGAGGAATTGATCAATAGCTATATTAGAGCTTATTTTTACCATAGTGAATAATAAAATCTAATTACTCTGTTTCAATATTTGTTTTTAATATTTAGAAGAAAAATTTTAACTAAAATTAAAATTTTAATTCAATATCTATTTTTAATATTTAGAAGAAAAAGTTACTCTTTACATGTTGACCAATTGTGTGTCACTGTGTTAATCACTATCTGTTGCCTGAAGAATACTCTCTGGTGAGAGTTGAGAGATTCACTAATCTATGGGTATAACAATAAGTTACTAAGTCAATTTAGTACTATGTTTAGTAGAATGTTAGTAAAAGGTTCTCTTGTATGGTCTGTGACATAGTAAAGGTTAGTGTAGCAGAAGGCCTCCAAAGATGGTGCAGACCCAGAGCCCTGGGATTCAGCGAGAATTCACTTCACTTCTTGGTCTGCAAATAGCCTGCCAAATGGAGCCCATGCCTCTGTACCCTGCTCACGAGCCTAGTGACTGCTGACAGACTGTGTGGCGCAGATCAATCAGAAAACTATACACTGACTTAAGGGACTTGGGGGTGGAGAAAAGGGAAATATAAGGCCTGCCCCCTCCTGCATTAAACAAGCCTGTAGCACCTCGCCTAGTGCTTGTTTTTACCAGACTCCCGGGGCCTGTGTGTCGTGACTCCATGCTTCTTGCCCCCCCCCCACAATTGGCAGAGGACCTAATCCAGGACAGGGTCTTCACAGCTGGCCTGAGGAGAACCCGAAACACCTGGTGCCTGAACAGGGACTCCTGCCCATGGTGTTGGCGACACAGAAAACCTCTGTTCTTTCGGTAAGTAGGCCCTGGATTTGTCTGTTTCTTCGGCTTCTTGATGGTAAACCAGTAGCCCCCTCCTCTGTCCCCTCCACCCTGTCTGTCATATTATTGTTGGACTAGTTTGTTAGATCAGGGAGGCACAGTCCACGACATGGACCTGAAGCCCACATCGGCACCTCCCCCCTCTCGGCTCGTTGCGGTGAGTTCAAATAAGGGCTGATCTACCCTGAACTCAGAGCCCAGGCTTTGGGTCACCCTGTTGCCTGTCCCGGAGACACCGTGTGAGCATACGGCTGGAGTTGTCATGGCCTCCAGAAGTCCCTCACTGAGCACAAGACATTTGGATCCGATACACCTTTACATGTTGGGGTAGTTTTTTCCGAGTGTCTCACAGTGCTTCTTTGCTTCATTTGTGCCCTCGTGGTAGTCACCCTTGTCTTCTACTTTTGTGGCGAATTCCCCTTTGCAAGACCCTCACACAATGGGCAATTTACCACCACAATGCAGGAAACCACAAACAGCAGCACTCAATGTACTCCTTAAAACCAGAGGGTTGAAAGTGAAACCAAAAGATATCGAATACTTTTGGGATAAAGCCACTAATTTAGCTCCATGGGACTATCCTGAAAACATGTGGGACCCTTTAAGGCCCTTAAACGTTGCTCCCCCCATGACCCACAAGCCTTTTTCCGTAATTGATTCAGCAGTCAGGGGAGTACTTCAAGGACTTCCTTATCCATGTCACCGAGGCAACAGAGCAGAGGGTGGAGTCTGGACCCTTATCAAACAGTTAACTTGGGAGGGACTAAACATCCCTACTTGTAATGCTTTCCCACCTGTCCACAATGATAGCATTCACGAATGGGTACTTGCTACTAGAGACTTAGACACTAGGTCAGGCCCTATTGAGGCTTTGACTACCTCCTTGGAGACTCTTATGTTACAAAGAAACCCACCCACTTTGGCACATGGGAAGGCTGCTGTAACTGTGGGGGGCTTGGCCACTTTCATAGCCACTGCCCAAGAGGTACAGCCCACCCCAAGACTCGCTGCCCCAAGTGCAAAAGAGGGTTCCATTGGGCTAAAGACTGTAGGTTGCAGCCTCAACCGGACTCAGCTTCTTTATAATCCATCCAGGGCACCCCTCAGCCCTGCCCACAAGAGGGGCAGATATTATGGACTTTCACAATCCTCAACCACTCCCCACTAATGACCCTGTTCCTAGATGGAACTGCCATAAGGGCCTAGTAGACACAGGGGCTGATGTCACCATTATATCAGAAACTGAATCCCTTAAATATCCTCATTGGAAATACCAGCCAGGCCCACCAATAAAAAGAGTTGGCGGCACACAAGGTACAAAGCTGATCACATGTCCAGTATATTGGAAGGATTTGGATGGGAACCAGGGCACAGTTACCCCCATAATAGTGAACGTTCCCCATAACTTATGGGGCCAAGACATCCTAGAGGACATGGGCGCGGTCCTTACCACGGATGTGCATGCCTTTTATGATGATATCATGCTCCAGGATAACTTGGGACTATCAGGGAAAGGACAACACCTTGCCCAACACCCCCAATCCTAACAGTAACTGCCCACCTGGGATCAACCCCAATCTTGGCCCCAGGGCCGATCCCCATCACCTGCTTCTCTAATGATGCCATTTGGGTGGACCAGTGGCCTATAATAGAACCTAAATTATCTCCCCTCAAAAATTTGGTAGCTGAACAATTGAGGCTTGGCCACATCAAGACCTCTCTCAGTAAAAATAATACTCCAATATTTGTTATTGAAAAGAAATCAGGGCAATACAGACTCCTCCAAGATCTTGGAGCAGTCAATGCCCAGATGGAAAAGATGGGCTTGCTACAAGTGGGCTTACTACATCCTATAGCTATCCCCCCATCCCATCATATCACAGTACAGTAATTAACGTGCTTAACCCTTCCATCTTGCAAAAAACTGTATATACCTTGACTGAGCTCCAAGAACTCTGTAGGACTATAAAATGGCTCAAACAACAACTTGTACTGGTCCCTGACTTGGAATTCTGGGCCTTGTTCTCCCTGCTGGAAGGCCATAATTCTCCAACTTCAAGGATCCCTCTCACCCAGCCAGTTAAAGATCTCTTCATAAGATAGATCATATACTCTGGTCTGCATCACTCTGATGTCATGACCCAGCAGAACCATTACTGGCCTTGATACTCTGGACTAAAAATGGTGTCTTGGGGGTACTATGGCAACAAGACCCCCTGATGTGGATCCACCAGGCTACTTCAGACCTAACTGGGCTTAGCTCTAAGTATGATATTGCCTTCAAGTTATCAATTAAGACCAGACAAACAGCCAGGTGCATATTCGGAAAGGAACCTGACAAAATTATACTGCCCTTTCCTATTAAGCATTCCCAAACATTATGGGCAGACTCTCTGGCTTTCCAAGTAATGATGTCCGGGTTCACGGGGGAGTTGGATAACCACGCATCCCCAGATAAGTGACTGGCCAGCCTGACCTGTTTGGAAATCACCACTCAGCCACAAACTTACCCCTGCAAAAACCCTTACCTTTAGCCATGCTAGACTTCTCAGATGCCAATAAGTCCCATTATGGCTCTGTCATTCAGCACATGGGAAAGGATGACACCTGTTACCTACAAGCTAATCCCTGCTCTGTCCAGTTGGGGGAGTTCCTGGCCTTGTTAAAAATCTTCCAAGTCTGCCAGACTGAGCTGCTCAATATATTCTCCAACAGCCAGTATGCGGTTCAGGCCCTCAGATGTCTTCCCTTTGCTCGGGTAAAAGGCCACAAGGATTCCATCACTAGAACGATGAGAGCTCTCCAGATTATCTTAGATAACAGACAATGGCCCTGGCACATCTCCCACAGTAGATCACACACCAAGCTCCCCAGGATCTTGGCAAAGGGAAATGACAAAGTAGATAAACTTATTATGTCTGTAAAGATTCCTCTACTAGAACAAGCCAGAGCCTTACACCAACAATTTCAACTTTCTCCTCAGAGTCTGCACCGACTTCTACCCGACCCATTTACATGCAGCCCCCGTTTGCCTTATTATGCTAGTCAATGTTACCTCCGACCCTAGGGGACAACTCAACTGCTCCGATACCAACACCACCTATGTACTGACAGCCTGCTGGAACCATCCTGCTCACATAGTTCTCTTTATGTGTGAATACACGGCCCTTTGGGTTCCAGTCACCAATGCAACCCACTTCCATGCTCTCACCCTTATAGAGCAGACAGCCTTGTCACAAGCCCCCCACTTAAAATAGGATTTCAGGGTCACTGCCACTCTCATCTCAGCCATCATCCTTGCATTAGGGTCAGCCGCCACCACTGCAGTGGCTATCACCCAATCCTCCACTATGTGGAGACACTCAACGAGGCTGTGTCTAAAACCTCCTCTACTTTTCACACTCAGTCCCTTATCAATCAGCATCTTCACCAGGCAATTAATGTCTTGCAACAACAAATTGATCTCTTAAGTGAAGAGCTGGCAATTACCAAAGACATGGCTCTGCTAGCCTGTGACCCTCACTTTAGGTCACTTTGTCTCACCCCCTATAAAGTACACAATATTACTGAAGTGTGCCTACAACTCTCACACTATATTCACAGGCACTGGAACCAAAAGCTTCTTCATTATTCTATTTTACTAATTAATCAAATTATTGCTCTAAATTATACCCGTGCCCCCACGCTGGACATCAATTTAGGGTTCTTAGAGAAAATCTCGTCTAATCTAATAGCACTGTTTGACCCGACTTGGATTGTCACTTACTACTCCTGACAGGCATAATTATTCTTCTCTTTCTACTTCTTAAATGCCTTGCTCTTTGTTCCTGAAGTCAGAAAAATTTCAATCACTCGGTGTATCAAGCCCTCAGAGCAATACTTGAAGATGATTTCAACCCACCCTATGCAGCCTGACAGACTTGGCTCACACAAATGTACAGGCCTCCTATAGATAATTCCCCACCTCGACTGATTCGCCAGGATGATACCCCTTGGAGGGCTGGTAGTCAATGACAGGTAAGCTCCTGTTGGGCTGAATCAACCTAAGCCAGGACATGGATGTGTACGCCCATGCTCCAATGATGGGTAAGGTTCATGCCCGAATAAGACAACCTAAGACAGGCACAGTCCATGATCCTGGGGTCATCCCGAGGTGGAGCTGCCTACAGGCTCTTGCTGGACAGTCATTTTTAAAGAAAAAGGGTGGAAATGTAGCAGGAGGCCTCCAAAGATGGCATGGACTGAGAGCCCTGTGATTCATTGAGAATTCACTTCACTTCTTGCACACAAATAGCCTGCCAAAAGGAGCCCACACCTCTGTACCCTGCTTGGGAATCCAGTGACTGCTGACAGACTGCATGGCGCTGACCAATCAGAAAACAATATGCTGACTTAAGGGACTTGGGGGCGGAGAAAAGGGAAATATAAGGCCTGCCCCCTCCTGCCCTAAATGAGCCTGCAGCACCTGTCTTAGTGCTTGCTTCTACCTGACTCCTGGGGTCTGTGTGTCATGACTCTGTGCCTCTTGACACCGCTAATTGGCAGGGGACCCAATCTAGGTCAGGGTCTTCACAGCTGGCCTGCGGAGAACCCACAACAGGTTAGTAGAAGGTTCTTCCCTTTGGTCTAGCCACAGGTTGTTGGCCCTGATAGCAGAGTCAGGTATGGGTCAATCTTGTAAAGCAAGCCTTAAATCCAATTAGAAGATGATTGGTTACTCCCATAACAACTGTGCTGCTATTGCACCAGTGGGCATTTTTGGCTAAGCCAATTGTTATTGAAGTTAGCACATGTTGACTATCACAGAGACCCACAACTGGTCAACAGGCAGAGAATAAGAAACTGCAGGGAGTGCTCAACCCTAAACACGACACCTATATCACATGTCTCCTCCCAAAGCTCAGGGATCGCTGTAGAATGACAGGTGGAGAGGGGCCTATCATGGGTCTGGGAGGTGAGTAGGAAACCCTAGCCATAGCTGAAGCTCTATTATCAATTGATAGATATTGGGAGAGGAAGAGTTGGTTTTCCTTACTGGTATGACACCTGGTTGTTTGACGAAACTAGAAATGTTAGACGTACACCCCAAAACATTTACAAAACACAATGGCCCTTAAAAAAACAAACAAAAAACAGGGAAAAAAAAACCAGACAAATAATAATAGAGGACTTAGTGAAGTAAGGGATGTAGTAAGAGTGGGGGGGTGCAAAAAGGAGGAGGGGATCTAAATATGATCAATACACACTGTATGAAATTCTCAAATCAATAAAAAAACATTTAAAAGGCTCTGGAGAGATGGCTCAGCAGCTAAGAGCATCAGCTGCTCTTGCACAGAACCCGAGTTCAAGTCCTAGCACCCATATGGCAGGAAGAACTGTGCATAACTCCAGTTCCAGGGGAATCTAACACCCTCTTCTAATCTCCAAAGGCTTTGCTCAACACGAGTGCACTTACACACATGCAGGAAATACACTCCTATACATAAAATAAGCAAAATAAAATATTTAACATATATATTAAAAGAAGAAAATATTTAAAAATAGGATATGGAAACCAAAATTATCTGGTTAAATATAGAATTAAATACAACTATAAAGAGAATTAGGGACTTGAGAGATGGCTCAGTGGTTAAGAGTACTGGCTGCTCTTGCAGAGAATCTGGATTCAGTTCCCAGCACCCACATGGTAATTAGCAGACTGTCTGCAATTCCAGTTACAGGGGATCCAACACCCTTTTCTGGCTTTCTCAGGCATTGTACAACATTGGTACACTTACATACATGGAGGCAATGCATTCATATACATAAAATATAATTAATTCTTGAAAATTTAAAAGGAGAATTAATAAATTATAAGATATAAAGAAATTACTCAAAATGTATCACAGAAAAGAAATATGAATAAGAAGGTTTTGTGCATATTTCTGTTAGTTGTATTGGCTTTTAATATGCTACATTTTTATTGTTATATATTATAAATGTTAATGTGTGTTTGCTTTGTAAGTAGGAGATAAAATATGTCTCTAAGTGTATAAGGTATTCATTTTTCCTTATTTATCATAGAATCATGTTGCATGTAGAGTTATAAACAAGTTATGACTTAGCCAAGTATGTTTAAGAAGGGCAGTATGTTAAAGGATTCCTTAGAGAATAAGTCATCCAGTGGCATCACCATTCAATTAAGCCCTGTTTAAAACTAACGTTTTCTATTTACCTGCTGACACTGACCAACACTGGTTCATTACAGTATTATTTATTAAAGAAAAAATATCAGAATGATAAGAATGCTAATTAGTATTAAGTTATTTTAAATCAACATTTTGAGAAACCTTAGCAAATTCTACTTTTCTGAGAAAGAATTTTAAGTGAAAGTAATGAATGTGATACATTTCTATCCATATATCTATAGCATAACTCTTATAACATTAAATTTTTATGTGCCCATAGAAACTAAACACAGAAGTGCTTGGCTTTAATTAATCAAGTTAACCCTTTAAAAAAGCTAAAAATACTTTCATTCCACCCTGTCATTCTATAAGGTTAGTGCCCTGGAATGCGACAACACTCACTCTTGCAAAGTCCCCCATTTTGAGACAGTTTGTAGTTCACCATCACTTCTGAGTCAAAATTTTACTTACAGTGTAACCTCATTCTTTTCCTACTGGGTTCCATCTCCTTGGTCACATAAGACTTTGTACATTGTTCACGACTGTGATACATTCCATAAGCAAATTAGGCCATGTAGAATGTGTATTGCCTGCATGTATGTAATTGTACCCATGTCGTGCAATGTCAGGAGAGGGTGTTGAATCCCCTGGAACTGGAGTTAAGGATGGCTGTTAACTGTCATGCGGGTGCTGGGATTTGAACCTGGGTCCTCTGCAAGAGCAGTTAGTGCTCTTAACTTCTGAGCCATCTCTCCAGCCCCAAAGAACATTTGATCAGCAACAAGAAAGCTGTAATCTAAAATAATATTTCCAATTAATGAGTTCCAAGTCAACATAAATCATAACAGAGTAGGGCAAATATTACCAAAAACAATGGATAGAGGAAAATCATTTCCTTAAAGTTCAAAAGTTTTTAAAATTTTTTTGAGCTCAAATATCTGTAAGTGACTAAATTGAGTTTTAAACTGAAAGTCCCAGAATCGAAAGTCTAAAATCTAAAATCTATCCACCACACTTTGTTCTCTTTCATTTTCTCTATATGAAATATGGCTAGATCTAAATTGCTGTGATAAAACAAAAAAAGTACCATAAACCTGCTGTTGTGAGAGCATACTATGTTAAAAATCAAATGCCAATGTTTGTCAGGATAATTCCTACGATTCTGAAATGTTAATGTTTTCTCCAGCCCTAGAAAACTAACACTGTTGAAGAGAATCTTTCATAGAACATCAGGTAAAGGCCTCAATATATTGCTTGAACTTTCTTATCCATTAAAGCATTACACTGAGCTGTATGTGGTAGCACACACCTTTAATCACTGCACTCAGGAGGCAGTCAGGTTTATTTCTCTGTGTGATCCAGGCTAGTCTGGCCTATACAGTGAGATTCAGGTTAGCTAGAGCTACAGGGAAACCCTGTGTCAGAAGGACAAAAAAAAGTCCCCTAAACAAAAATTATGTGTATGTGTATGAATATGTCTTCATTGTCTTCTTTATATAACTATGTTCATTTAGCTTTTTTCTGTAGCTGGACTACCTCTCCTTCTGATCTAGTCCTCAGGTGATCACACAGGAAGAAATCAAGAGTGACACAAATCCCTCAGATCTCATTTGTCCATAATGTATGATGATCTCTCTTCAAGGCATTAACATTCACTGAATCAGTGATCTTCATGAGATACTGGAACTTAGAGGAGACTGAAAATGTTCACTCTATAGCCTACCCAGCTGGCAAGGATGCAGAATTCAGATGCTCACACATTCCTGGTGGGAAAGCAAACCTGAACCAGGCCAGTTCTCACAGTTAAACGCATTCATCATGTGTCAGAAAGTCACTCTTAAATAATTATTTATGAAGAGTTACCATATGTCCATATAAAAATCTAGGTAAATACTTTCTGTATCTGTTGAAAATTGGAAACCAACCATTTTTAACTGATAAAATACAAAAGCATACTCCATTTTAACAGCATGTTTATGCGTGTCATTTATATTACTGAAATTTTCTCATATCCCTAGCTTAGTGACAGTTTTTAGAATGAATACATATAAAGTTTAGACATTTTTCAGCCTCTACTGAGATGATCATTTGGTTTTTCTTTAATATATCGACATGACAAATTGTATTGTTTTATTTTCGGTTGTTAAATGACTTACACATTCAGGATGAAGCATGCTTTGTCAGGGTGCATTAGGTGTGTTATATGTTACTGCTTCCTTCTTGCAAAACTATTGTAAGAAATGTTGTGCCTGTGCTGAAGAGGAGTCATACAACCGTCAGTAGTAGTTGACTTTTCTTATCATGCCATCTCACAGTATGATGATTGTGGCTTCATAAAATCAGTAGGGGATGATGCCTCTCTCCTCAATATTCAGAATTTGTGTGGAATTCATATTATTTCTTAGGTGTTTTCCTAAGAATTCACTAATAAGATTTGAAATGTGCATGAATCTATGGATAAAATAATAAGTCATTAGGAGTCTCTTTTATACTACATCTATAAGAATAATAGTATTGAGCTTTTCACCGGCCTGTGTCCTGCCTAGACCCATGTTACTAGGCTTGATATTAGTGTCAGGTATGGGCTCCATCTTATGAAGTGAACCTTAAATCCAATTAGAATGTGTTTAGTTACTCCCATGTTATTCATGTCCCTATTGCACCAGCGGTCGTATGTTGGTGAGCCAAAACAGCTGGGTAAGGCTGATGATAATTTTTTCTTTTCTGTTAGCATGCTTGGCATCTTCCAGCACTATTAAAGCTAGCCTGTAGATATGAGGCTTTGAAGTCAGCACCAACTTGATTTCTCCTTGTTTGTTCTATGGCTCGTGTGTGTAGTGTCTTCAGAAATAGGGTCTTACTGTCAAGTTCTATTTGAAAGGGCTGTGCTCTGATTTGTTTGAGGATCTACAGGACCCCTGGTCAACAGCTTCCAAAGAGGGATCCCATTCCTGGCATTGAGCTTTGTTAATCTATAGTGTCTAGTAGGGGAAATGTCCTCCTCTTACAAGGTAACTCTTTTTAATCTCTTTTTATAATGTATATGTATATACTTCAAAAAGCTTCTATACTGGTAGATCTCTATATGGCTTTTTCTAAATACCTTTTAGTATTAATTATCCCTCCCCATACTCTCTCCTCTGCCCACTCCTCCCATTCACAACCACAATTAACCCTTCCTTTTCTCTTATCCCCTTTCCCACGTTATATCACTGCATTCTATAACCCCTTCCATGAAGCACCAAACCCTAGGGTCCTTTATTATTTTCCTGACCACTCTGTATTTTTCAGCTGAAACTGGCAAATAAACATGGTTTTGCAGGTACAGTCTTCAGGGACACCAAACACATAAAATAACAGAGAATATCTGAGACTGAGGCCTTGAAGGAAGTCCAACCCCACAATCCTGTTCTGCATCTTTGTGATTGCCAAGATGCTGATTTTCACGTGATTGTGGACTTCTGGTTTTCAAACCTGCTGGTGAGCTGGAGAGAGCAAAGAGGAATAGACCACATTAATCTGCCACGGGGTTCACCGAACTAAGTGGACATGAGCCATTTTCTGAGTCACTTGCTTCTTCCCTGCAGTCTTTGTTCAGCACTCAGAAATGTAAAGATGTCCACATTTTCCCTCTTGTTCTCATTGAATCCAGGTTCAAGAGAAATTTTGGAGATCTTTACACTGTCATGTTCTCTGTTGTCATTTCAACAATGAGCTTTGATTAAATTTATTCCTCATCAGCAAAAAATTAAAGGTATTTCAGTTTTAAAAATGATTTTTATAGCTGTAAAGATAACTCAGTCAGCAGAGTGTTTCCCTTACTATCATGACGAGTTCAATCCATAGAACCCATGTAAAAGAAGGCTTAAATCGTGGCATGCAGTTGTAATCCCATCACTGGAAAGATGGAGACAGGCAGATCATTGGGGTCTTGTTGAGTTCCAGGCCCAGAGAGAGACTCTATCTCAAAACAAAATAGGTGGATGTGGACAGCACCTGGGTAATAACACACAAAAATATCCCTGACCTTCATAACACACACACACACACACACACACACACACACACACACAGGATTTTTAATCTCCTATGGATTTCTTCATATTTTTATACAATCACCATGTTAGCCTGGAAAATTGAGCAGATTGACATGCAATTCATGAGATCCTCCCTTGACATAATCCTATACCTATCAGGGGGCAACTAATCTTAAACTATATGCTCAGAGAGAAGCCCCTTTAAGAAGCAAGACACTCAAATTTCTTTTTTTCTCAAAGAAAATAGTTATCTTTAAGGTTAGGAAGGGTAAGGAAAGGAGTGGATCTAGGAGGAGTAAGGAGGCAGGGGAAGGCGAATATGATCAAAATACATTGTGTGCATATGCGAGATGCTCAAAGAATTGATACAAATATTGTGTTTTTAGCATCTATGCTTTATATATTTTCCTTTCATCTCATATTTTATTGTCCAGTTACTCACAACTTTGAATTCTAAATAGCAAATGTGCAGTAAGGAAAAATATACATATTTTAAAATTTATGTCATATTTAGGCTCTCATGTTACATGTATAGTCCTGAAAGTGTAAACTAAGGTAGGATAAATTGTGCGCAACTGTAAATGTTTATTTCTAAATTTCTCTGGGGAAGGTAGCATTCAGGTGTTTAAGAACTTGCTCAAAGCCAACCCAAACAAATTTGCATTTAGAAAACCATATCATAAGGTCTATGAGAAAAGGAGGTAACTCTCAAGCAGGAACAATGTTAAATACTGTTACTACCACTTGCCCTAATCCAGAAACATAGGGATTCAAACATGAGCTGTCTGTATTATAATTTCCAGACTGCACAATATGCAGAACTCAAAACTCAAAACAAAGATCATGTATATCCCAATTACAGGAAAGGCATAAATGATGATTTATTCTTTCTAAACCTGGTACACTGTCTTGCGTTCTGGAATGTAAGCCTTAAGCATTATACTAGGTCGAGTACCAAGCTAGTATACAGAATGGCTCAGTAATTTCAGGTATAAGATATTTCTGTATTTGAGCAAAAGATGAAATTATGGTTTACTTCTGAGCCTGTAGATAGGCAGAGAACTAGGTGATCTAGTAGCTTCTTTCAAATGTATGGGAAGTTATGGTTTGGAAGAATTGTGACTATATTATATTATCATTAAATATAAGAATGGGGCCAATGAGAAGAAGTTTCACTATTGTTATAGCTCAGATCAATATAATAATATTAAAATAGTGAGAAGTATTCAAAATGCAAAAGATACTTCAAGAGGCAACAAATATTTAACCTATTCAGCCTACAAAGATAAAACAACAATGTAGACGTAAAGATTTCAAACAGATTAAGAAATTGAGCTGGGCATGGTGCTGCACGTCTTCTATGAGTTTGAGGCCAGCCTGTCTATACAGTGAGTTTCAGGCCAGCTAGGGCTACAGGGAGACCCTGTCTCAAAAAGACTTAAAAAAAAAAGAAAAAAAGAAAAGAAAAAAATTGAACCAGATTTGTGGAGAATTTCATTCCATTACTCTAGGATCCAGGAACTCCATACTACTCTGGTCCAACTAATATTCTGTTACTTTGGTGTTGCACTACCAAAATACCTGACAGAAACAACCTAAAAGAGGAATCTTTATTTTGACTCACAATTTCAGGGGGTTTGGCCCATCATAGTTGGAATGCATGGCAAAGTTGATGACAGTGTGGAAACCTGTGGCTGGGGTTCTTCACATCACAGCAGATCAGGAAACAGACAGATCAGGGCTGGAATCAGGACCTGGGTATAAACTTCAAAGACCCATCCCTAGTTAGCAACTTCAACCAGTCAGGTACTGCCTCTTAAAGGGTCCACAATTTCCCAGGACACTAGACTAGAGCAGGTCCTGACAATGTGAATTTATGAGGGGCTTTCCAGGTTCAAACCACAGTAAAGATTACATTTAATTACAAGAATGCACAATGGGGACAGAAGAAAACCCTAAGTGGGAAATAATGCTATTATAATTACTTATTTAGAAGTTTCTGGAAACGAGGAAACCATGACTTCCTTCTTTGTTTTTCAAAGACTCCAGCACTTTGGAGGCAAAGGCTTGCAGATCTTTGTGAGTTCAAGAACAGCCTGGTCTACATAGTGAGTTCCAGGACAGCTGGGGCTACAGGGAAACCCTGTCTCAAAAAGACCCCTCCCCCCAAAAAACCTTCAAATTTTTGAGAGGCACTACCATTTACACATTTCTGCAAGCACAAAATAACCAGGGGAAACCAAAGGTCTTTCTCCTACAAGTACATTGGATGGAAATTTTCTTTATTTTTCTTCTTCATTACTGCAAAATATGTGTTGATAGCTACAAAGGTTTAAAAAATATACAATATTAGCAGTTTTATGACTTTGAGTTTTATGTTAAATCTCTCTAGTTTTATTTGCTAAATATCTATGTTTTTATAGGAGGCAAGAAAATGTAAGACAAAGTAATACTTTGGCATATGGTTTGTAATTTTGATGCATGTTACAGACCAGACAGCCAAATCCAAGGTTATATCCCTACCCCTTTCTGAGGAAATGCTTTCACAACCACAGTTTTGGCAGGACATCTTTCTGTTCTGGGGATTGGGAGTAAAACAAATGTTTATTGTTAGACTCTGTCTGGCCAGAAAATTTATCATAGCAGAAAATACTCACTTTCTGTAAACATTTTATCCATGAACAAAAAAAAGCATTTTGCAACCTTTCCAGAAATGATGCTATGAACAACTGAAACATTAGCTACAGACAACAATGTGGTCATAGACAGAAAACCTGAAGAAAATTGAAAACACACTGGACCCATAGTAAAGCAATCCATTCACCAGTATCTGAGGGATTTTGGACCATGTTTGTGATATACTATGGAAATTCTATTGATAATGTAGCCTTCGAAAAAGCAAATATTTCTCAACTACAATTCTCCGGGTATACTATCTTTTATTATTTTAGAATATATTCAATTCATTTATCTATCTAATATAAGGGAAGAATGTTTGGCTAATGGAAAATCTTTGTATATATCTCATACTCATGAGAAGACAATAACCAAACCCAAAGAAACAAAGCAATGTTGGTTACTCAAGGTGGATGCATTTTTCTCATTTGTAAAATTTTAAAAATATGTAGATATTCTCATCAGTTTTCAGCTAAAATTTGAAATTTCAAAATGCTAGCTTTGGAAAGACTGAATCAAAGATATACCCTGAAACTCATACTATTTTAAAGTCCAATAATTTCAAACATTTTTGTTAATTTGCTGTTTGTTTGATAAGTCATAATTGAAGCCAGGTGTTTTGAGAAAATTTAATAAAGAAAAATATACACCTACTCATTTAAGCAGCCTAAACGTTTAAAGATCTGTAAAGAACAAATAAACTAAAATTTCTAGCCAGAACACAACATTTTATACAGATTTCATCTATGACTGACCTTTCATACTGTTTTTAACAGCAATAGAATCTCTGTGTAGTAAATTTAGAATCAAACTTTAAAAGATGATTTAAACTTAGCTAATGTTAACATTATTAGAAGCCATTACATATAGATGTATTACTCTTTGGATTTGAATTGCATTTGGTCTAGCTTGGAAAGAATTTCACACTTAGTACAAGGTGCTTTAACCCTAAAGATTTATCCTCATTTATCTTTTCAAAAGTTTACACTCTTCTGTTTGTCCATTCTAAAGGAGCTTTTCCTGGAAAAAAAAATGTGTCCAAATCTTGACTGAGTTGATGACATGTCTTTAATTATCTGTCTATATCCAAGAAATCAAAGAATGTTTTCTGTTTTATACACATCAACTTCTAGTTGTTTATTAATGCTGAACTTTAAAAATAGAAATAAAATATTATGACTATTGAAATAGCATCTGAGAAGGAGTAGGAAATGCAAATGTCATTTTACTTCTACTAATAGAAGGGTTTCTTCTAAAATCATTTGAAGCAATGTGTTTGCCCTGGTTTGTCTGGGCTAGGTTTTATTGTTGAACATTCTCAAATTATATTTACTTTGGTTTGTATTTTAAAGAAAATTCTTAACCATGTTCCAATAAAATATAAATATGAACTTCTGTCAAACATGGATCTCAGAAAAAAGTCTCCTTACTAATCCCAGCCTTGCAGTGGGGCTCAATTTTACATGACTTCCGAATTGATTTTGCTCTTTGGCATTTCCGAGAATTGTTTTCAATATAGTGTTCATTGTTGTTCCTATGCAGATTTGCAATATTGGAAAACTAGCTGCATGATTTACTGATGTTTGTTTGGAATCCTTTAAGAGAATGACACTGCCATGGATCTTAATAAGGGTTTGCTTACGGAAAATGTTGCCTGACACAACAAAGGTTCTTTAGATTGCTTCAGTACTGAAAAAGAAAATACAGGAATTTTCTTGTATATCAATTCATATATTTTATAATACAAAGAAAATTTTACTGCCAAAAGACATTTTCACAAAACTGACTGCTGCTTTGTTAAAGCTTCTTTCTTGTTTTACTAAGAAAAATAATACAAAGAAAATATGAAATGTCAAGTCAGTGACAATTTGAGGGATGAAAAAGATGGCTGGATTATGTCAAAGGATTGCTGTGATGTTTTAGCCATTATGGTTTTGCTTCTGAAAGTATTTGTGATTTTTTTCTCATGTAATTTCTACTCAATAAGGCAACACACTATCTCAATCTAATTAGGCAAGTAATAAATAAAATGAAATATACAAATAACAGTGAAAAAGGAAATAGTTTTTTTTATGCTAGAGAGATTTCTTCCTGATTTAATAATTAATTGGTCATATTTTGTGAACCAAAGACTAGGAAACATGTCTGAACAGCTTCTATCATCTTATGTTAGTGTTAGAACCTATTCTTCGGAATAATTTAGGCTGATAAATATGAAGCTATAGGAACATATGTAAAATGACTGAAATTAGAGTCCTACATAACGAATTATGTGAAACTTGACATTAGAAGAATGAGTCATATAGTCAATAAAATGTGATTAATATCTTCTGTCCATTTTTTTCTGGGCACTATGCTACAATTAGCGACTATTAACAAGTTTTCATGCCCTTAAGATATTATTTAGGCAGTGCAAGACAAGCATGTGCGCACTTGCACTCATATACATGAAAATGAATATATACACACAAACTCACATACAAACAAAAATAACAATAAAAATATATTTTCAATAAAATTGAAGACTAAGTAGTTCCATCATAAAGAAAATATTTGGGTACTGCTTCTTGTAGGGCAGTGTGAAGAATTCAGAGCACTTCCATCCATAGAATCCAAATAAAACACTAGCAAAAGTAATGGAAAGAGCAATTTTAGAGAAATGAGCATTTATTCATATAAAACTGCTATTGCATGATGCTAAAAGACCATTTCCCTATTTGTTACCTACATATGTTCATATCTTACCCAATTTAGGTAGCAAAAGTATGTGGGCATAATCATGTAAGAAACCTAGGAAAAATAATGACTAACAGGAATGCGTTATAAGAAATGGTTAAAGAAGTACTTTATGTTAGACTAAACACATCTCTGATTATAGGTAAATTAAAAGATGTTAACAATTGTATAAAAATTTAAAATGATTATATGCATAGAACATATGAAAACACACCTTTCTGCAAAATACAAACGTTTTTCATCTCTTAACTTTTTAAATGATATAATTCCAGAAAACTAAAATTATACTATTCTACATTTCTGTTTATTTTACATAGCTGTGTGTACATGAATATTTGAAAATAAATAGCAAAATTGAGGAAGAATGAGGAAAATGCCCTACATTTTGTTAGAAATGAGTTTATATTAACTTGGTACTTATTTTGATAATTTAAAATAATATTGTTGACATTAGGATTAACTTGGTGAAAATTTCATTGATATTTAGCTAAATATTTATGAAAATTAAAATGACACATGCAAAATATCATTTAACACATTGTAAAGACTGTTAGGAAGGAAGATATCAGCAAAATACATTTATTACAAATAGAAAGCAAATAGCATAGCAGTCTTACCACTCTACAAAAATAATCATATTTATAGAGAAGCTTTGAACAAAAGACAACCACTGTTGGATTATTTTTGAAAGAGAGGAGACAATAGCCTTAAAAGCGGGATAGTTGTAGAGATAATTCCTAATGGTAAAAGAGTTTAGTATTTTAATAATAAAATGGAGATCTTTTTTAAAGGTTAAAACCTCATTTAATTTTATGTCTTATAGTGTTTATACTGAGTACAATATTGTATAGTTGTAATAATTCAACTGTAAACTTAAAAATTTACAGCCAATTCTGAAAGAGATGCATCTTAGCTCTGGAAATTCTTATTGAATATGTCAATGCTGTTGTAATGAAATACTTCTTCTAAGTGTGTGGTTATTAAATAAATAATTTTTAAAAAGAGTTTAGTAGAAGATGTCACACTTAAAATTTTTTTTCTATCTATGGAACAGGAAGCAGGAATATTCTAAAAGTCAGAGGATTTGATGTCTGCAGTTAGAGAGTGTATTCTAGATATGGCAGGAACAGTGTCCATGAAATCTCAACAATATTGTTCTCTAAACAAGAGCTGCATAATGACACCACCAGCTGACAGGCTAATATGGAAAGGAGAAATTTCACAAGGTCCCACCTCTAAATAAAGAGCTTCAGGCAATGAGAGAGGGAGAATCCATTTTCTCCTGGGATAAGCTCCCTGGTAAGCTTTCCAATCCCAAGTGGCCAGCCCTAAACACATGGACATAGGAGTAACACCAAATGGACTCAGTAGGTTGTGTGTGTGTGTGTGTGAGTGTGTGTGTGTGTGAGAGAGAGAGAGACTCTGTGTGTGTGTGATAGTTTAAAATGAATATGAGAAAACTAAAAAAAATCAGAAGCTATGTTGAAATTTTTTAACATTTATCTTTGAATATTATAGGAAAAGCAGAAAAACTCTGAAAGAATATAAACATTTTTTCAGAATATATAAAATTTAAACAAGTATTAAAATATTTTTAGCTTCATTGGCACAGGAAATTCTTCCCCAATAAGCTAAGATTATCCCTGTTTTCCAAACACATACTGCATGTTGACATAAGAAAATCAGTATGGTAGGCTGTATTTTGTATCTCAAAACTTCTAAAGAACATGTTGTTAATGAAAATGATATTAATAACAAATAAAACTCTCTGATGTATGACTAATGGAAATTAAACAGCACATTTTTATCTACATGTCAGAAAAGTAATTTTAAAGAAAATTATAAAGTGTTTCATCTAAAGGAGAGTAAACCCATGACATTAGAACAAAATTCATAGAACACAAATCAGGCAGTACTTAAAGGTACATTATACCTTAAATTCACATCAGAAAAGGAATCCACAATCAATTGTCTAATTTCCCACATGTCAATTTAAAAAGACAAAAATGAAATTCTCTGATAGAATGATAGTTCAGAGTATAAATCAAAATGATAGAAAATAAACTACAGAAGAATCACTAAAAGCAAAAATTGGTAATAAAAAATCAAGCCACTTAATAAATATTTTAGGTTGATTGATCAATGGGAGAAAAGTGTAACTAAGAGCAAGAATGAGCAGAAGCTTCTCACTGGCAATTAGACAGATACATAACCCTTAACACGGGAACATTATGTAAGTACTGTTACCAGCTTCTTTTCAACCTCAGTGGATGAGGCAAATTTCATGTGACTGAAGGTTGAACAGAGGAGTTGATCTTATCTATTTGAAGTTTGGAAACTGAATTATCAAACTAATAAATTTGCTACAAATAAAAGTCCAATGGCAGATTGCTCCTTTGTAAATATTTCTTAAACCTTTAAGGAACTTAAGGAACTTAAATTTAAGGAGCTTAAAACATTTAAAGAAAAACAATTCTATATAAGCTACTCCAAAAATGGAGGCATGTAGCTTCTTAACTCATGTCGTGAGTCTGTATTAGTATAATAAAATGTAGAACCAAATTCTTCACCAACACTGAAGGAAAAGATCCCTATTGAAACGTGAATAAGTGAATATGAAAAAATGTATAAAGAGTAACATATAATGAGTAAGCAATCATCAGCCCAAGAACATAAAGGAATTCTGTGACAGTCTAGAACTCAGTAAATTTCATCTACCAGTTTCCTTGGTTTTTAGAGGCCCGTGTTCCTAATGCATTCCCTAATGACACTTTCTCTGTATACTGTATCCCTAGTGTCTTCCTCTTCTAATAAAGACATTAGTCATATTGGATCAGAGCCCACTCTTAGGACATTAGCCTTTAATTACTTCTTTAAAATCTCTATACACAAATAAAGCTAGAGATTCAGCATATGAATTTTGTAGGAAGATACTGTTTGTCTGTAATACACAAATATATAGATTTGAATATTTGAAGGGCCAACAAGAACTTATGTTTAGCTAGACTGTCAATCAAAATGAACATTTGAAACTAAGTTGAATGCTACATTTAGAATTTATTTAGGTGATACCATCAGTAGGAAGACCTTCGAGTTAATACTTGGGAGGCCAGGAAGAGCTTAGGTAAAGCAGTTTCCTCACAAAAAATAAGACAATGTTCCAGTCTGTGAGCTGAAGTTAAATGCAAGGTTAAGTTAATAGGTATTCTAAGGAGATCAAAAATGAAGCTAGTGAAGGGAATGATAACATTTAGCCTGATATTGCTTTTATTTTATGATGGGAAAACAGGACATACAAACGGATAGTTGCATTTTGGTCCCATAAGAAAACACAAGTGAAACAAAGCCCAGAGAATGAGACTTCACAAGAAAAGACTGTTTGGTTGAATCTTATTCAACAAAAGAATAAGATTTAATAGGGCTGATAATTCAATTAAGAACTACTGGTCTAGCCATGCAGTTTAATTTTAATGATTTTAATAATTTTGTAGTGGCTCCTGTGAGGTTTCTGTTTGGGAGATCAGGCCCCAAATTCCCTACAGTGCCTCTCTCTTAGTCAAGCTCAGCAGAAATTCTCAAAACTACATCTAATTATGATTATTTAGTGCCAATTTCCCCAGCATGCGTCTTAGATATGGAGTAATATGTATAATTTTTAAGAGTTATTTATTTTACATGTATGAGGGTTTTGCTTTCAGGCGTTTATCTGCACCACTTGTATGCTTGGGGCCCACAGAGGCCAAAAGAGGGTTCTGATCCCCTGGTACTGGAGTTACACAGTGTTGTTAGCTGCCACATGGATGCTGAACTAGGATTCTCTGCAAGAGCAGAACGTGTTCTTAACCACTGAGAAATCTCCCCATCCCTGTGAGTATAGATTTTTGATTTGAAGAAAGAGTACCTGAAAAAGTTCATATTTCAAATTTTCAGTGATTTATATGTCAAAACTCATATGCCAGGAAGGATTTGGAAGTAGAAGAAAGCAGTATAAGAAATAGACTTGGTGTTTCTTGTCTTTAGAACCAGGGTAAGGTTGAAGCTTGTATAATGTCACATTACGGTCACCACTGCAGATCAAGGTATTGGGCAGTAGGACAGGAAAATGGAGGGAAGGATAGATAGGTAGAAAGAGAGAGAGAGGGAAAGAAAGATCTGACTGTCATGTTCAGACCAGTACTCAAACAAAAGAGAAAGATCATGAAAACAGGTATGATGCAAGTGAATGGTGTCCAACTAGAGCCCCGGCTTTATGAAAAAGCTTAAATTATGAGATGCTAATAACAAAAAAGTTAAGTAGGAAGTCACTATTAAGACTTCCAGTTTCAGAGACCAACTAGTTTGTGTGATGATATTGTGTTTAGCTTCAGTTGTCCATTGACATACCTGGGAGGAGGAAACCTCAAGTGAGGATTTTCTTCC
>NW_008353598.1:1503018-1503653 GCF_000622305.1 Nannospalax galili | reverse complement strand
CCCATCCCTCCCCAGCCATAATGAACCCTATACCTCTGGAATCAGAAACCAAAACAACCTTTTTCTTCTTTGTTGATCAAATTTTTTTTTTTTTTTTTTTTTTTAATCACAGTAACAGAGAAGCAAACTAGAACAAATGTGGTCTGGGATCAGCCAAAGGAGAAGTTTAAATGAAGTCAAACATTCTCCAAAGTCAGGAAGAGCAGAGGTACATGAGGTCAGTGGTGACTGTAAACATAGTCAGCAAGTCAGTAAGGAAGACAGTGCAGAAAAACAGAGAAACCGTAAGCCAGGTGATAGAGACACATCATAGAGTTGCTGTAGTACCCTGAGAAACAAAGACAGAAGTAATATGGAACCAATCCATGCATTAGTTAAGTTTCTGATATGATTCCAGTGCAGACTGGCAAAGGGTGGGATTTATAACCACATGTGTTGAAATCCTTGTTAGAAGCAGATTTTCTTATTCACAAAGTTTTATTTCCAGGGAAAGAGAGATGAGTCAATGGTTAAGAGTCTATACTACTCTTGCAAAGGACCTAAGTTTGGTTCCCAATGCCCATGCTAGGAGGCTCACAACAACCTGTAACAGTTACAGTGAATCTGATGTCTTTGACCTCTGTGGACACCTGCAG
>NW_008353598.1:1484763-1502899 GCF_000622305.1 Nannospalax galili | reverse complement strand
AAAAAAAAAAAAAAAAAAAAACTTTACTTTCTAGCAACTCTGCCCATGTGGGTATATTTGCAGAGAAAAGGGGAAATGTGCCACCCTAGGCACATACCACACAAGCTAAGATCTGAAGTTTTGCTTTTGGAAACAGACTGGCAAAATCTAGTAGCCTGAGAAATGCATAACATTGCCTCACTATTACACAGAGTACCAGCATAATGCTCTGCAGGCCTGTGAAATGAATGGTGGATTGTCATCCGCCAAAGCTTTGCTCTTTGGCTGAATCTGTGCTGACATTTTTGGCCGTTTATTGCTTAAGAGGATAAGGGGAGAAGGGCTGCTGAATTATTATAACAGTAATCTTTGCTCTGGGAATATCTGCAGTTACTGACCAGACCAAGAGGTTATAGTCTCTCATTCAGTATTTGTTTTTTTTATAGGGATTTTCTTTTGTGCATAGTGATAATAAATAATAAATTGCTAAACATATCATCCATAACTGTGGAATTCAAAAGCTTTTCAATATCAGACTCTCCCTTTGAAATTATAAGTGCAGAGCTGTTGGTTGAGACAGCTACGTCCCTAATCTTCAGCGATAATAGAAAGAACTTTAACATACCGGTGTACACTGGTGTTTACCTATAAAGCAAAGGAAATACAGAAATACATGGCCACCATAACTCAAACAGGGTACCTTTCTTAAGCAGTAAAACTCCATCCACAACCCATTAAAATGACTAATATTGCCCAGTATTTATATAGTGTCTTTCTACAAAGGAGCTTAAAATGTTTTACTCACATTTTCTCATTAACTGTAATTGTATGTTCATGAAATACATGGTGAGGATTAAAATTGCTCTTTTTCTTTCATACTTTAACTGTAGGAACTATGAAGTCTGAAACAGTGAGGCTACAAACTCAAGGTCATTCTTAGGACTGATTATTACAGTGGTTCTTTATATTTAACCCCCTTTTGCTCTGTGTTTAGTGACAATACCTTGATTCAGATTTTCCCTTCTCTTTAGGAGACAGTGCATCTAGTTGAATGTTTTGGACTATACATAGGTTATACATAAAATTTATGTCAATATTAGCAAAATTACATGTACCTATTTGTCATTAACTAAATATTTTCACAATAATTATCTGTCATTTCTGTGACCGGTATGGAGGAAGAGATTATAGTGCAAAATAAAAGAATAGATGATTGATCAGCTCTGCAATTTTCGCTTCTGAAAAAAGCTCAGAATATAGGAGAAAGATAAGCATTTAGATGTGCTAGAATTCTTTGAATTGTTTTCTTATGTATGGAGTTACCTTTCAGCAGGAATTTGTGACTGTAACAATATCTTTAGCAAAAGTAATTATTACATTACAACAAGTTAGATAGATAGTAAACCAGAGATTTTAATAACAACCAAAATATTTACAGAAATTTAACATTGTCAGGTGGAGTGATGGCTCAGCAGTTAAGAGCACTGGCTGCTCTTGCAGAGGACATGGGGTTCAATTCCCAGCACCCACATAGCAGCTCACAACTGTCTGTAATTCCAGTTCCAGGGCATCTGACACCCTCTTCTGACCTCAGCGGGCATTGTGCAACAGGGGTGCATCTACCCACATGCAAGCAATGTCCCCATACAAATAAAATAAAAACAATAAATAAAAAATTTTTAAATAAGACTGTATAATTACACAACTGTGCTGGTTTGGTTATTTTTTATAAACTTAATATTCTGTTGTCTGAAATGCATTTCTTTGCAGGATTACTCAGCAGCACAGGGGGTTTCTGGTATATCTTTGCTTTCACACTATTGCTGTCACCCTAAATGAACTATAGTTACATTTTTAGAAGCCTTCTTTGAGTTCAGAGAAATACATGCTCCACTTACATGCTGTCGTCTTATTCCACCAGACTTCTGTACTTGTACAATTTTCACATTTGCTCCGGTCTCATTTCTTCAAGTATTTGTTTATGTGCCAGTTTTGACCTACTTGAGGGGAAGAGAACAAAGATTATCAATCGTGTCTTCAGTGTCTGGCACACTATGCATCCTAACTGTGAAGAATTATTTAATCAGTACTTGATGACCTTCCTGTATCTTGCCACATTGCTCCATTTCTTTACTGAGTCTACATGTAGATAAGTGAAAAATGAGTGAAGTGATGGGTAAAGGCATCCCATGGATCAATCCATGCATTGTGATAAACTTTAGTCTTTTTTGCCAAAGAATGCTGTACTTCTCATGAAGCTAGTCTCAGCATCTGTGAATCATCACACTGTGTGCAAACTCAGTTGTTCAACAGGCCTGGAAGTGAATGCCTTGGTCTGCACACTTTGTTCATAATGAAGAAAGTATCACCACTCACTGCATTTTGCTGTTCCTGGTGATCATGTTATATATCTGTGTGTGTGTATGTGTGTGTGTCTGTGTCTGTGTGTGTGTGTGTGTGTGTGTGTGTGTGTGTATTTTTTTTCAAACATATACTGGTTAGTATCACCACTCACTGCATTTTGCTGTTCCTGGTGATCATGTTATATATCTCTGTTTGTGTATGTGTGTGTGTGTCTGTGTCTCTGTGTGTGTGTGTATTTTTTTTCAAACATATACTGGTCGCTGTAATGAAGGTCTCCCATTAATCAAATTATTAGCACAGAATCTAAACTTATCCACCTTACCTTGATCTCTTGTCTGTCTCTATGTGAAGGATCTCATCAACCCTAAAGTCTTAACCATCAATAGGCCAGTTCAATTCCTCACATTAGGTAAAACAATGTTCTATCAATGATGAACTGTTTATATTTACAACCTCTTCCTATGACTCTTGATCACTTTTTATGATTCTTTGGGTTTTATATTACTGGATTCCCCCACAAATTATACTAGGATTTTTTTTAAGATAACATTTTATGGATAGTGGACATATTTTGAGATACATTTTTTAAAAATAATGTACACAAGAGGAAAGATAACCACAAAAATTCATATGACTCCAAGTAAGTAGGTCATGTCTATGTCTTTTGTTCACTTGATAGTTGGCACTGTAAACATCCATTGTATAACATAGAGTGAACACCGAAGCTAAAGCAGCTCTATACACTATGAGTCTTATCTTCCCTGCCTTCAAAGTCCTGTGCTCCAGGCCCCCTATCAAAAGTTTTCTGGTTTTTATGAGTATAAAAAATGAAACACACCTATCTACAGACTGAAAGGCAACATACACAAATGAGAGAAAACACAGTTTTGTCTTTATGGATTTGGGTTACCTCATTCCAAATGATTTTTATAGCTATATCCATTTACCTGTGAATTTCCTAATTTCATTTTTTTCTTAAAACCTGTATAGGATTCCATTGTATAAATGGACACTTTCATTATTCATTCATCATTTGAGAAGCATCAAAGTTGTTTCCACTTTCTAGCTAATATGAAAAGACCAGCAATGAACATGAGTGAGCAGGAAGATTATAGAGTTCTTTGAGTATATGCTCAAAAATGTATAGCTTGCTCTTATAGTAGATCTAGTTTTAGCTTTTTGAGGAACCTGCACAATGATCTTCATAGTGGCACACCAGTTTGCATTCCCACCAGCAGTAAATAAATGCCTCCCTTTCCCCACGTTCATGTTATCATTTGTTGGTGTTTGTTTTGTGTGTGTGCTTTCTTAGTTAAAAAATCTTAGCCATTCTGAGAACAAGATGAAATCTCAAAGTAGTTTTAATTTTCATTTCTCTTAAGCCCTTCAACAATTTGGGTTTCATCTTTAGAGAATTCTCTATTTAATTCCTTGCCCCAACTTTTAATTGAGCTGTTATTTTGCTGTTTAGGTATTTAGTTCTTTTCACATTCTCTATGCCAGACCTCTATCAAATGTATAGCTAGAAAATAAGTTTTCATACTCTTTAAGCTGCTTCTTCACTCAAATTGTGGTGTCCATTGCTATACAGAAGCTTTTTAGCTTCATGTGGTCCTATTTGTCAATTGTTGGTCTTAATGCCTGTGCTACTGGGATCCTGTTCAAAAAGTCCTTTCCTGTGCCTTTAAGTTCAATTGTATTCCGTACTTTCTCTGCTATCAGATTCAGGGTGTCAGGTCTTAAAATGAGGTCCTTGATCCATTTTGAGTTGAGTTTCATGCACGGTAGAAAAGAGTCAAGGGAATAATGGAAAATGAATTGCTCAATGGAGTGGAAAATGTGACAGCAGCATAGAGGAGGGTATTCCTCCCCCTAAGGAGGGCTAACTAACACAAAAGACCTTCTTAAAAAAGTCATACGGAAATCTACTACTGTGGAAACTTCCTAAAATATATGCATACACATATATAAGGGCTTTAAATGGAATTGTCCTATAAAAGTTTTGCAATGCCCCTACCAAGCACCAGAGGCTAACATATAGAAAGACCAGTATCAGGAATGGGTTACCTTTTATGGAGCTGTTGACCAGTATTTGTATACTTTTTCCCATTTCATCGTTTTGATATCTAGCTTTATTCCTTTGTGGTCAGATAGGGTTCATGATCATATTTCAATTTTTGTAAATTTTTGGTGACTTTGTGTCCTGATAATGTGGTCAAATTTGGAAAAATTGTCATGGACTTCTGAGAAGAAAATGTAGACATTGGTGTTTGGATAAAATCTGTTGCTGTCTGTAAAGTTCATTTAATTTACGATGTCATTTAATTTCAGGGTTTTTCTCCACAGTTTTTGTCTGGTTGATCTGGTGACGCTAGGGTATTGGAGTCTCACACTATCACTGTGTCAGACTCAAAGTGAGATTTTTGAGCAAAGAAAGTTTACTTTTATGAAATTGGATGATCCTGTGTGACATGCATGTATATTTATGATTGTTATTTCTTCTTGGTCAATTTTAACTTTAATGAGTATGAAGTTACCTTCCCGTCTCTTCTATTTTTGGTTTGAAGTCTATTTTATCGAATATTAAAATAGCTACACCTGTATTTTCTTAGTTCTATTTGCTTGGGTGTCTTTTTCCATCCTTTCACCCGAAGGTGATATCAGTCATTTTTGGTGAGGTGCCTTTTTTGGAGACAGCAAATTGATGCTGTTTTCTAATACAATCAGTTAATGTATATATTTTTACTGGGGAGTTGAGACCATTAATATTGAGAATTTCTTTTATTAATTCTTGTTGTGTTGGTGTTGTAGTGTTATTTTCTTAGACCTCTTGTGATTGACAGTTCTAGAATAATTTATTTATTCTTATTCCCTCTTCAGACAGTTTAATTTTCTCTTCAGACCAAAGTATTCCATTAAGTATTCAACGTAGTGCTGGTTTTGTGGACATAAATTCCTTAAATCTGTTTAATCATGAAAATGTTTTCTTCCTCCTTCAATTATAACTGATAGGTTTCTGTTTATAGTAGTCTGGACTGAAACATGTCTTCTTTCATATTTATATGACATTGGTCCATGCCCTTCTGACTTTCCATAATCTCCATTGAAAGTTCAGCTATTGTTCTGATGGGTCTGCCTTTATATGTGATTGATTTTCTCTCTCACAGCTCTAAGTATCTCTTCTTTGTTGCTTCTATTTAGTGTTTTGATTGCTTTATGATGTGGGGAGTTTCTTTTCTGGTCCTGTCTACTTGGTGTTCTGTGTGCTTCTTGTACCTTGATAGGCATCTCTTTACTAAGTTTGAGAAAATTTCTTCTATGATATTATTAAAGATATTTTCTGAGATTTTGGCCTGGGTTTCCTCTCTTCATATAGCTATGATTTATAGGTTTGGTCTTTTTACAGTGTCCCAGAGGTCGTGCATATTCTATTATTGGCTTATTTCAGATTTGATATTTTCGTTGATCCATTTCCCCAAGTTTTTTTTCAAGATTTGTCCTTTTCTGTTCCACTTCCTCCACTTCCTTTTTGTTTCTTTCATCTAAGTTTTATGTTTGAGTTCCTGAGTTTTTTTATTTAAAGTTTTATTCTAAATTATATTTTCATCAAAGATTCTCTTTGCTGAATTCCAGTTTCATAGTTTCTTTTTTTTTCTTTTTTTTTTTGTCTTTTAGTTTCATGTTTTGCATTGTTTTAGTTATTTCATTTGACTGTTTTTGCTTCTACAGTCTTATTCAGCTTTTTAATCATATCTTCTTTGAATTTTGGGGGCATGTTATAATTGTTATTTTTAAGTCATTGTCTTCTGCAGCCAGTAGTTTGTCGTTTTCAGCAAACAACATGATGGGGGTTAATTTCTATGTTAGTCATATTTTCTTGGTTATTTATATTGTTCATGTTTTTTCACCGAGACCTGAGCATCTGGGCTTGCCTGGTAGTGTGTCTTGGTGTGGGCAAGTGCTCATGTCCTCCTTAAATGTTGGTTTATATCTTGTTTGTTGTTTTCCTGACTCATCAAGTTATGGCCCAGGCATAAACGTGATAAAACTGAACTTGGTGTACAGTTATATTGGTGTACTATTTAAGTGAAAGATGTGGTCTCAATTCAGCTAGAGATAGAAACAACTTTTAAGTTACACAGGGTCCTGGATCAGCAGGGTGCGATGGAGTTACTATGTGACTAGATTGACTAGTAAGTTTGGTAGTGATGGAGTAGGGAATTGCAAGTCTAGGGAAAACAAAGCTCAGATACCGGGGCCCAGTGAGGTCTCAGGGATGGCACTCCAAACTACAAGTCCTGGACATTGAATGTTCCTAGAGATCCAGGGTGGGATAAGAGCCAAGAAGAGGTACACACAGTTCTGGGATGAGATAGGATCCCTGTGTCCCAGGAAAGTCCAAAGGTTAAGATGGCAGGGCCATTGGGAGTCCAGAGATGGTTTCAAGTGACATGTCTGAGGCAGGAAAGGACCCTGAAGACCCAGGCTAGGCTAGCAGCTAAAATGGTCAGTATTGACTCACCCTGCCAAGACTGGAGGTGCATGCAGATCTAGGATGAGATCGTAAAACTGCTTTCTATCTACTTCTTTGGATTCTTTTTCTTTTCCTTTTAGTTTTACCAAACTATATCTTTGTTCTAATGTATATTTGTATTGAATTTTTGTGCATTTCATACAATAAATCTTCATAGACTCCACCCCTATCTGAACCCCCCACCCCAGCCTCTGTCCATAAAATTTCATGCATTCTGTCATATATGTTAAGGTCTATCAATTTAAGTTTGTGTACCCAGATGTCTCTTGGTTCAAATTCATCCACTGGTGCCTGGTCAGCCTATCTAATGTCACTCCTTTAAAGAAGATCAACTATGTCTTTTGGGAGACTTTTTTTTTCAGTGAGACATTGTAGCCCAGCCTTTTATGCATGAGATTTTTTTTCTTCATAATTATTACAAAGTCATCTGACATTTACTGACGCTTAAAAATATCTCCCCTATTATTCCTTGGCAAGCAATTTTCAGTGTCCTTTGGTCTCTGATTCTTGGCCTCTGTACCAGTGCATCTAAATGGGAATTTGCTTTTAGTGGTGTGGCCTGGAGCTTAGCACAACCTTTTATGAGGAGCACTAACGTCTTTAATGATAGAGAATATCCAGTTAATCATTTTTGATTCTTGTGTCCCCATAAAGCCTTGATTTCTAGCTTCTGTTAACTTTCAATAGATAAGGGTTGAAACTTTGCCTTAACTTCTTCACTTTTTTTCAAATTTTCTTCATATTTCCTATTATTTTACTCACTGTTATCCTTATCTTTTTATTTCCTCACATTTATAATCAAATTAGTTAAGCCTACTAACATTGTTTATCTTTAAGTCATCTAATGATTTTACTCTAAAAACTACTTTCAAACAGTCTTGGGTTTTTTATATTTCTTTAAAAAGTTTTTATTGAGCTTTGGTGCATTTCATACAACAGTTCTTGATAAAATTTAGATGCTCCCCACTCTCCACAGGAGTTTGTGCATTCTGCCATACATGTTAAATCCTCTCCAGTCAAGCATTTGTACCTAGATATCCTCCATGCAACTTCATCCAATGGAGTCTAGTCAGCTTATCTAGCAAGTAAGGCAGACTCTCCCTCACCCAGTCAGTCTCCAACAGTTCCCTGACTAGGGCCGGCCCACCATCCAGTTCCCTCACTCTACTGTTGGCCGTTGTCTAATTGAGTTGGCATGGATCTCGTGCTCCATGCCACCATCGCCACAGCTCAAATTTTTAATCTAATAATTTCTTTCCTTTCATTCATCATTTCTAATCACTGTGTAAGTTTATAGTGCAAACCTCTTGCTTTTATCAATTCTGATTTGTGATAACAGTTTACTTTGTAGAGATAGTTGGCATTCTTATGGGATCTTTTTTATGTGTGATCTTCTGTTCAAATCAGATGTTCTAGTCTAAGAGTTCGTTTCTGCCAGGGTTATAAGCTTTCTGAAGAGATCTGGGTGAAATGTATGTTTCTTATTAAGAAGTCTCTTACCTCTCTGTCATATGAAATCAACTCTGTGTCATTAGTTGGCACACATTGGTGTCCCAACTTTGCATACATGATGCTGTATTTCTTGGATGAAGGACAGTTTATCTTTAGTCCTCTCTTCACGGAAGACAGTGAATTCTTGGTTTTATGCAAGAAACAGTTTTAGATTTTCTTCAAATAGACTTAGGGGTCTCATCGTTCCCTGAAGCTGATGATGGAAAGCTAATCTTTCATTCATTCTAATACTCACATGAACCACTTGGTTTTCAGATCCCTTCCTGCAACTAAGCGGTTTTCTTTCCTGTTGGTCAGTTAAAATTTTGTCTTTTCTAAGTGAAGCAATGTTTCTACTAAACGTAACTGTAACTGTTTTCTCATTACACAGACTTTATCTAAAATTCTCACTCTGGAATTGGGAATGCCCCAAATATTTTAAGTAGTTACAGAAAACAGCCAGATATTCATCAAAAAGCAGTATATTGTCCTCTAAAATGTAAGATACCCAGTTTTACTCATTAATCACTTAGCAGAGGAAGCTCTTGAGCAAATAGCTGACACCCGGGGGCTCGTGTTTCCCAGCTCTGCTTCAGCATTCCTTCCCTGGGAACTTTTGCCTCCCCTTTTCCACTGAATAGACAATGGCAAGCACTCAGTCTTTCTGTTTTCATTCCTTTAGTACTTTTTAACACAATGGTGCAAGTAAAATAGTTCTAAAATTTAATTCAGGAAACAGCTAATTAAGGAAACTTGAAATTGATTCTTCTTTCCCAATTCAAAGCACGTGGATGTGGCAACATTGTCCACCACTGGCCTTCAAGAGGGAGTAAAATGGGCTTGGGGAACAAGTGTCAGTGAAGTTTCTTTATGGTTCGTTATTACCTTCAGTAAATTTACTATTAAACACACAACAGGGCATCAATTTACCATCAATCAGCCCAGAAGTTCCTAGTCAGAATTACAGACAAGCAAAAAAATCCAGTATCCTATCTTCACCAAGGTTCTGCTCTCCTGAGAAGATGATGATTTCCTGAAGTCAACGCTGATGCCTAGAGGATGAGGGAGTTACTTCAGTGGAAGTAGAAATAGAATCTAAATATTCTTGTTTCCCGCTTTTTACAATATGAAAGCTGGAAAATGGAAATGATGTTAAGCTTGTGAGAAAGAGACTCAATTTCCTTACCTATTTCTTAGCTATTAATAATAGGACATTATTTGGTCCTTAAGTTTAAATATTTACATTCTTTGTTGTGCTTTTTAAAAAAGATACTAACAAAAATGTTATTGAATAGGTTAATACTGTTGTAATGAGATGCTTCTTCTAATTAAAAAAAGTAACTGGAAAAAAATAAATAAATAATACAAAAAACAAAAAAGATACTAACATCTCCATGTGAAGTCTGATTTAGAGGCCCTTATCATGGCATTCAGTAGGTTTCCTTTTGGATAGTTTCCTCACAGTCTCACTGCTTGAAGCAAAATGTGCACGACTGAGAAGTGTGGTGATGAAGAAAAAAGAATGACGATAATGCCTTCCCCATGTTCATTTCAACATAGCACAGTTGTCTGGCTTGCATTGCTTCTAAAGCACCGTCGGAACTATAAATTGGTTTTTTTCATGTGAAAGGGTAGTTTATCTGTGGCACAATACTCTAAGAATTGTGAATTGCATCCATAGGCATTTGAATCTATCTCCTACTTTTTATTACTTAGAGATAATGGCATATTTCAGTCTTGGTATATATGAAAACAAATCACAACTTGGAACTATTAGCTTCATAAGAAAAGTGGCTGCCAAGCAATATATTCTTTTTTTAAGGTTTCATGGATATGATCTCAAAAAAATCCCAAAATAAAAAATGAAAGAATAATTTTATGTGCCAAACAAGTTGCAAAAACACATTGCTGGCAAAATAATATCAAGCATTGATTTTTATGTCCTATGAATCAGAAATGGGTCCTTTTTCCATCCACATATTCCCATAGCATGAAAAGCCACTCCTTTTCTCTCAGTATTCATAATCAGCCTTTGGAAACTTGAAACTGGTTTCTATTGGTCATTCACAAACTACAGGACTACACATGAACTTCTTTGTGCTTCAAAAGAAAAGGATTTGAAAAACATTGTGTAGGGTTGTCTAGAATCACTGGAGGAATGAAATAGGGCATACAAATATAAAATTGAAAATATTGTGTTACTTAAAATTATCAAATAAAGTATCTTCTGTTTGTGTTCTAACTGTAATAGCAATCCTATGAAAACCAAGCAAAACAAATAGTCCATCTTAAAGTATATAGTCTACATGATTTTATTTTTATCATTGGTATATTTTCTATTAAAAAGAAATCTATTGAAAGAAAATTCTGAAGAGAAAAATTCCTTCTCAAACAAATAGGCAAATAAACAATTTGACTGAGATATCAACATTGTTGTGTACAATGGGTGGGGTGTAGGAGGAGGGGAGAATTTGCAAGGATGTCAAACATGTCCTACAGCTTCAGACTATTTCCAAGCTGATCAACTGAGCCCTACAGTTAATTATGTTATAAAAGTATTGGTATAAATGTAAAATGTAGATATAACTAAAGAGAGATACATGGGGCTAAGTGTATCTTAAATATATGTCTAAATACATTGAGTTGTGTGAAGAAAATTCTGCATTGCCCTCAATTTTTAAATTCAAAAAATGTATCATTGTGCCACCTGCTTGCAGATCCTTCTAGAACCTCACCTTTGCCATTGCATTGACAAGACAATACTATTAGGAAAGAAGACTGTTTTTCTGAATTTCTTCTGCATTTACTTCACATTTTTAATGTTTCTCCCTTTAGGATTTGTACTTGTCAGCAAAGCACACGGGAAATAATGATCCACAGAAACTACAAAGCAGATAAAGTCAGTTATATTATTTTGAATTCTGTAAAGATGGATCTACATTTTTTTCGGGGGGGGGTGTTTGTGTGTGTGTGTCCATGTTTTATGCCAGTTGAAATGGAAATATATTATGAAATCTGCAACTCAAAACTATTCTCTCTTTGGTTGAATTTGAACCAGAAGGCTATTTAATAACATCAAAAACTCCCTATTGGTTAGATATTCTGTAAGAGTTCAGTTATCACATTGATATATATTTATATACACACATACATATATGAATCTATGAATATATTTGTGTAACTGAATTAATATTTGTACATTGACATACTATATATACATGCATACATAAATATATGTGTAGTTGAATTAATATTTGTGCATTTTGATTATTTTTTAAAAAAAGCTTTCACAAAAAAAGTAATGAGCCAATTTGTCCCTGCTCCCCTGACATGCTGGTTAAGGCAATTTTATTTTTAGTGATTTGAATTAGATAAAATTTGAGAGCATTTCCTCAGAGCTGATATGAAAGGAAATCATGAATGTGTGTGGACTGGATGTAAAGTGACTTTTACAAATTCACACTAAGCTTTCAGACACAAGATAATGACTCTCCAGAAAATCCTAGGTTTCTCAGGAAAGATTGCAACCAGCCACTTTCTTCCTTGTCTTTAATTTTATATTTATTCATTCCATTTATTTCTTACCTCTCAGGGAACATAATGGTGCAATCGTTCTGTAAAATATTAACAAATCTATTGTTTACAAAAGTACATTTTATTGATATAGCAGAATGATTGTGAGAGGCTTTGTATTTGTATTTTCCTTCTGGTCATGTGTCAATCAATGTATATCATCTGTTTAATCTTTTTTTCTTAGATCCAGAATTTGACTATAATGAGATTCAAGTGGTAGGCAGCAGACTGCTTTAGATATTACTTATATTGTTTATTTCCTCATCTTTTATATATTCAACCAAAAGTCGACCTTGTAATGACTGGGTATTTTGTATGGATCTTTAATTAAAATTATTGAAGAACTTAGACCCTTCTAAAGGTAACTGAAACTGTTACCAAACCCGAATTTCAAAACCTCAAGTCTTCAAAGTTATGCTAAATTTACGCATACGTTTGTGATGGTTAATTTTAACTGTCAACTTAACAAAACCTAGAATCACCTCAGAGGAGAGCCTCTTTGAGAGACTATCTAAATCATGTCTATCTGTGGGCGTGTCTGTGAGTGATTGTCTTGGCTGCCTGGACTGATTGATATGGGAGACAGACTGAAAGTGAGCAGCACACACTCTACTTTTAGGCTCTGGACTGTACAAGAGTAGAGAAAGCAATGACATAAGATTCTTGCTTTCCCTTCACCACAGTGATGGACTGTAGCCTAGAGCTGCAAGGCAAACACACTGTATTTTCCCCTAAGTTGTTTTTGTTTATTTGTTTGTTTTCTGGGTATTTTATAACAGCAACAAAAATGAAACTAAAACAATATTCAAATAGTTTTCCTTTGAGTTGCAAAATAATATCTTCTTTCCAAAAAAGATATCTTTATGAAAACTATATTAAATCACCAAAAATATAAAATTTCATGCTTTGGATTTAGATTTTTACCTATTGGATAAATTTTAGAAAATTGAAAACCTAGAATACCTCTTTTAAAAGTGGAAATATAACACAAGGAAAATAAAGTTCCATCACTTATTCTGATAAATTACTCTTTACAAAATTGTGAAAATGAAAAATATTTTCTGAATTTTGTCATATGTATTGTTCTTTATTCATTTGGTTGCTCTACTGATTTCAGAAAGACAAATAAGAAATTGTACATTTGACATTTGTACTAGAGAATTTGAATTCATCTTCTCATCTGCATAGAATAAAGTAATCTGACATCAATACAAGTTATTTGTCTCCTTTCAGCACAAGGTATATTAAATCGTACATAAATAAACATGTCAAGAAAAACCTATTTATTGTCACAAGAAAGTCATTTGGTAGACATCCTGTCACAAACTGGTGAATTAACATCTTCCTCTAACATTCTTTCTAAAGGTTGATGCATTGAAAACAAATGTGTAGCAGCCTACTGTTGCTAAAGGGATAACTGTGCCCCTACACCTGAGGCACAATAGAAAACATGTTTCAAATTTTATTGAATTTGTGACAAAGTAGTTGTCTTCTAATTGTAACAGATCCTAAATCATTAAGTAAATTATATTCATACTTTTTTGCTCATTGACCTGTAATTAAGCATTATTCAACTTATCAAAATCACAGAAAACAATAAACACAATTGAAGACTCTATCCTCACTTTTGCACCTTATTCTATTGGCTGCCTCTTTGACCTTTTACATCCTGGTAAAACTGCCTCTTTGACGTCTTATTCCTTGTAAAGCTGCCTCTTTGACCTCTTACGTCCTTATAAAGCAGCAACAACATGAGTTGGCTCAGAGGAGGACTGTAAGACCTCTCCTACACTGGAACATTTGGGAATATCTTCCAAGGTTGGGAGGAAGGAATGAATCTGTTGGTTATACTAGCACCCTAGCCCATGGATAACTGTAACAATAATAAGCATAAATGTCAACAATAAATATGGAAATGGTGGATAAAACTGGAATCCTTCAAACTTTTTGTCATCCTAACAATTTGAGTTATCTAAGAATAATCTAAATATTAAAGCCCAAGGCTAACATAAAAAAGAGATCTCTCACACTTATTTACATAATAATCATATTTTACAAGTGCATTGAAGTAATAAAAATCCAATAGTGAAACAGGATATTTGTTCAAATAATGGTTCACTATTCCTTATCATTCTTGTTACAAGTATAACAGAAAAGTAATGATAGAAACAGTTATGCAATTGAAGTAATTCATCAATGTCAGTATATAGAGTTCAAATTTTTATCTACATACATACAAGCTAACCAAGCTGAGTAAGGGGTTAAGCTAATTTCCTGTAAGAGAGTCATCATTTTTCTTGAATCAAAAGCAAGTATCAAATCAACAAAGTCCTAGGCAACTCACAGACTTGGATGATTTCCCCTTTTCTAGCAAATTAAATACAAAGGCCTTATCCTGTGTCATAGGACAAACTGAGTCATTTGGGTCTTCACGTTTACTTGTTTTTATCACTTAAGGCAAATGGAATAGTATTCCTGGGATGGAGTTCAGCCACTTTTCTATTAGAAAATGGTTGGCAGAATATGCAGAGTTCTCTGAATGCCCATGAAATGTCCATGCAAGATGGGAGATAGTCTGTACTTCATGGTGCCAAACAAGGACAAATGCTTCTAGCATTCTTGTCTTATCTTTTTGTTTTGTTTTGTTTTCGCTTCTGTTTTTGTTTTTGACAAGGTCTTTCTAGTCCCAGCCTGCTTAGAAGTATGTGGACCAGGCTGGCCTGATCTCACAGAGATCAGCCTGCTCTGCCTCTCTAGGGCTGAGATTAAACGTGCGCACCATCACGCCTGCTCTAGCATTCTTTATGTCATAAGAAAAGCCGTGAAGAGTATTGATCAAGATAAGAGATTAAAGCACTCTCTGACAACTCTGAAGGGTCAAATTCTCATTAAAGTGGGAAGGGCCAAAAGGTCTCTCCTCGGGGGTATATTCTGATTACTTCCTGTATTTCAAGTATTACCTAATGTATTTACATGTGAATTAAAGCTAACACTTTCTGTAACACATTTTTATATTTGTGTAAATATAAATGTATATATGTACATATAACAATAATAATCAAAGAAGAGGACAAGAACTTGAGGGGGCATGGGGGGCATGGGAAGAATTGGTAGGGGATAGGAAGGGATGGAAATGATGCAAAGACAATATTCATGTATGAAATTCTCGAAAATAAAATATTAAGTTCATATAAACAAGTTCTCAGAAGCCTGAGAACTCTATTTCCTTGTGATCACCCATCACTCCTGACTCTTGTAATATTTCCACATCCTTTTCCACAATAGTCCCTGAGCCCTGAGAGGGTAAGGTTAATATAGGATTCCTATCCAGAATCAACATTCTGCAGCCTGTAATTACCTACATATTAACCAGTTGTAGTTTTTTATGTTAATTGTCCTCTGTTACATGAAGAAGCTTCACTAGTAAAAATTAAGAGATGCATTAGTATTCTCTCTCCATGCTTTTCCACTATGTTCTGTGAGTCTTAGGTGTAGAGGTTGCATTGTAGGTGTGTCACTTAGGGTTGGGCATTCTCATACTTATTCTTATACTTATTCTCTGTGGTCCACCAGTTGTGGAACACTTTAATAGTCTCCATTTGTTGAAAAAAAAAGAAGCTTCATGGATGAATGGTGAATGGTATACCTGTCTGTAAATATAAGTACAAATACCTAGCACACAGTAAGAATTTCATTTGTCTAGGGATGTGACAGATGTAGGGTTTTCTCTAGGATCTATGACCTCTGTCTTCTTTAAGGGAGTGATGCTATATAGGCTGACTGGGCTCCAGTGGATGAACTCACATAGAGGGACATCTGAGGATACAAACTTGATTTCATAGGCCTTAATATATATGACAGAATGCATGAAATCTGGCGGGGGAGCTATGGGGAGGTACAGGTAGTAGAGGGGGTCTTAATATGATTAACATCTATTGTATGAACTGCAAAAATTGAAAAAATAAAGGTAAAATTAGAATAAATAATTAAGTGTTCTGTATAATTTAAAAATAAAATACTAAGTGGCCGTCAGAGCCCTCTTTTCCTCTATTTGCACTCTCTTCTCACCTTGGCTCTTTGTACTCTCTTCTCCCCATCTTCCTCCACAGGTACTCCCATGAAGTGTCCCGCTAGATGTGAACACATCCCATACAATTCTCCACACTGTATCTTCAAATGCTCATTTATTCCCATGTTTATTCCCACATTTGAATTCATCCTTGGAAACCCACTTCTTAAACAAATTTGAGTCCTTTGTTCACTGTGTACTTAGCATTTCTAAATACAATTCTACATATTTGATACTCAGTGTATATATGGTAAGAAAATCCATTAATTCTTATACTTACTGTACATTTAGTAACAACAGATCATGTGCTAAAAAAGTGGGCCAAATAGTAAGCTTTGATCCAGAATCTGAACCTCCCTACTCAATACAAACAAACCAAGGAAAATAATATGATCAATATTGTGATGTTCAAATGTCAGGCAGATTTGCTACTAACACAGTCCTGAAGATGGAACCTTATGAAGTGATTTAAGAGAATCTCTAAAGCTTTTTGCTAACACAGTCCTGAAGATGGGACCTTATGAAGTGATTTAAGAGAATCTCTAAAGCTTTTTGAGCAAACAGTGCTTGAGGTGAAATCAGAGTAGAAGCCTTCAAATTCATAAATAAAAATGGAGCTGAGGAGATGGCTAGGTCAATAAAATGTTTGCAGAGTACTCATGAGTACCTGAGTTTGATCCCCAGAACCCACATAAAAAGCCAGGAATGTCATTGCAAGCTTGTAATTTCAGCTCTAGAGAGGCAGAGAGAGAATCCCTGTCCAGTTAGTTTACCCAAGCTCCAGGTTTTGTGAGAGATTCTGTCTCAAACATTAAGTTGGAGAAGGCTGAAACAGCGGTTCACACACACCTTCACTCACACAGCAGCACACATGAAAAACAGAAAAGAGAAATGCAAAGGCAGAGAAACACAAGACAGCAAATTCTGATCTGTCAGGAATAGACTGCATAACCTTGCTTGCACCTGGTGGATGCTTCGTTAGGGTGCCCTAGAAAAAAAGTTGAGAGAGGCGTATTGCAGAGTGTGGCAGTTATTTTGATTAGAAATGGGACAGATGGTTTCAAATAACTCTTGTAGGAATGAATATCAGTCTCACCTGAATGTGAAAAATGGATTGGAGATGAAGGACTAGAGGGAGAGACATGAGAATTGCTAATGTTTCAAATGAGTGAGGGAGGCCCAGAATCAGGCGAGGGTAATGTGGACAGAGAACAAAATGCAACAAACATGGCATGTGTTTAAAAATCTGTGCCTGTATGATTTACAGCAAAAATGTGAGACAGACGAAGGAGTCGACAGTTAAAATGGTCATTAGGCTCACTGTAAAAGGATCTGCCATGAAACGAGAGGATAGGGAGAGAAGGCAGACTCACCGCAGTGGAGAGATTCTGGGAATTGTGGGGACAGGGGTAGTGATACGTTTTTGTTGTGAATGTTATGTTTTATTTGTTTTACATTATATTACTGTAGATTAAATTCAAAGCACATGCTCGAAAAGCACTCTACAACTGAGTTACATCCGTAGCCCCTGATCTCAAGTTTTGAAACATTGAATCTGAAGACTATATAAGTGATGTGTCTAAAGATGAGTTTATACATAATTCTAGAGTTCATGAGGATAAGCATAAATTGCGGCCATCACTACAAAGTAAATGAAAGGAAAGACATGAACAAGGACAGTACTTGAGTAAAGCAACGAAGCATAAGGGGAAAAGGTCCAACCTGATTCTTGGAAATGGAATCACTTAAAGGTCAGTAGAAGAAAACAACACTACTAAAATGATGTAGAGAGTGGTAGCCAGAGAATAAAAAGTGAACCAAAGACGCTTATTTGGCAAATGCAAAGCAAGAGAAAGAGGGTTTCAATATGAAGAGTGGCTGCACTGTCAAAATTGTCAAGAAAATGAAATAACAAGAGAGAAAAGAAGAAAAGAAAAACACGAAGAATCCATGAAGCACCTTTTAAAAACTCAGAAGTAATCATAGTGACAACATGGGAGCTGAAATCATGGGACAGAGTATAAATACAGTATCTTCCTAAGTGTTGACTTTATTCTGTCTTTATTGAGTTTTTATAGGAATTTTGAATTTTTGAGAATTTCATAAAATACATTTTAATAACATTT
>NW_008353598.1:1474330-1484717 GCF_000622305.1 Nannospalax galili | reverse complement strand
GAATCACTGACATATGTATACTAACTGAATCAAATATGTGTAATGTATATTTGATTTTATATATATATATATCAATTGAATCAAATTCATGAAATGTCTTTCAGTGTGAGTCTATCCACTGGAGCCTGGCCAACCTACCTAGAGTCACACACTTGAAGAAGACTGACTCTTCTTCCAGCAGCCATCAGTTGCCAATGGTCCCACAGGTAGGGTTGGCATTACTCACTTACCTACTTCTATGCTGGGATTTTGTCTGAATTTCTTAAAGTCAGTTTTAAATATGTCACCATGATTTATTTTGGCACTATCTAATGACTTGCGTCCCCTCCTGGAATTTTATGTCCAATCTATACCCTCTAGTGAAACAGTATTTACAGATAGGACCTTTATAAATAATTTAAAGTTAAATGAAATCTTATGACAGAGTCCAAGTCATTGTAAAAGGAAATACTGACAAACAGAGAAAGACAGAAAAGACAGAGACATATATTATTTCTTTAGGAACGCATTAGAAGAGATTATGTCATTTCCCCCAGAGAAATGGTGGCCACTTAGAAGCCAAAAGAAGAAACCTCAACATGAAATATATATTGCTTTTAAAAAAATTTTTATAAAAACTTTACTGAGCATTTCATACATGCATATAAGGTGTTTTGATCAAATCCATGCCCACTCCCTCCCCTCCAACATTCCCCCCTCTGAGGAGGTAACCCTTAAATCTTGTAAGGATTAGATACAAGTTCCCAAATGCTTTTGATATTTTTGGCCTTTGGACCAGAGTATGTTGCTAACAGGCCCAAGGACATTTTGACTTTTAGCCAAGAAACGGGCTACATTTCTTCAGGGTCTTTTTACCCTAACTGCCTAGCTAATTTCTATCTCCTATTCTTATCACGCCATCCTCTGAAGGGGTTACCCAAATTGCCAATAGGGAATCGGGATGCAGACTGCTCTGGCTTCTTCCATGCTGAACAGGGACACAGGATGAGGCAATTGGAGTACCCCTTCAGTGGTTCTATCCAAACTGCAGAACTCTTATCTCTAAGGGGAAAAGAAAGTCCTTGATTCATGAGTAGATGTGAAGGAGAAATAAAGACAAGAGTAATTAGCATTACAAGTTCTAGACAGGGAACTAGAAAAAAGTCAGAACAGGGCAGTTTTCAAATGTTCATATGAGAATCCCCTGGAGTTTATTGACAAGGGTTTCCAGAAGCATCCCTCTATTGGGTTCTTCCTCATTTTTCTTTTGTCTTCCAAGGCTGGACTAGTTGGCTGGGGAGAGTGGCTGAATACTCAGGTGAGGGTCCCGTGACCCTGCTTGGCACTCCTTTAATGAATGAGCACAACCGTCAACAAGCCCAATTTTGACGATGTTTAGCAATCAGGCTCAGCTGAAGTCATGATGATGGTAGTTATTTCATGCAGAAGGGACTCCTGTATAGCATCATCTTATGAAAAGGATCTGGAATTTAAAAGGATTTGGTGCTAGGAGCCACATATGAGGGAGAATAAATGTTGTTTATTTTTCTGATTTAGTGTTACTCAGTATAACAGTTCTAGATCAAAAAAAAAAAAAAAGAAAGAAATACATATTCCTGACATCATTGTAGGTCTTTCCAGCCTCCAGAACCATGAGAATGCAGCTCTCCTGGGGGGCTTTCCATCCTACAGTCTTTGGTGGTGATAGCCTTCAGCTACGCACTGACTTCTGTTATCATCCCCAGTGCCATTCCTTGTTTTAAACCTTCTAGGTCAATTCTATCTTCTGCATGATACTCATAAAAATAAGCTTGCATAAAGGCCCAAATGGAAAATCTATCTTCCAAAAAGTATTTTCCTATCTACAAAACCTATGTATTTTATTTTTAGAGAAAAAGTTAATAATGGTTCCATATCCATTATAGGACTGCTCATATATTTTGCATTAATGGGGAGAGAAAAAACCTGAATCAAGGCCTAGTAAACTGGGAATGAATTTGAAAGCTATGCATTTTTTAGGATGACAATAAAATTCTTAAATTTCTGTTCTGTGAGTTTAACCCACTTGGGGATACACAGGCTCAAGACAGCAATGGTTCCATGAGCAACTTAGATTGAGAGAGTAACAGCAGAGCCAAGGCCATCATGTTTGTCTGTTGTAGACAGTAACTGTCTTTGGCTCACTGACTGATTTTGGCTCTGAGGAGCAGGCAAAAATGAATGTCTTCTCAAGACAAAATTGCACAACCCTAGTCTTCTGACACCAAACAGTTTAAAATTCAGCTCCTGGCAACAAAAACCAACTGTGTAGTTTGCAGTGATTCTCCCAAAAGCCATCTGGAGCCTGTTGACCACTTTCCACACTGTGCTTGCTGCCCTTACAAGTTTATGCCTCTGGACCAGAATGACAATATAACACCAGTGACTCTAGATCTGTGGTAGATAAATAATTCATTGTACGCTCAGCCAGAAGCCAGAGCTGCTGGCTTCAGTTGACAGAAAGCAACTATTGCCCTGACTCCAACGCTGAATGCACAGCCTGGGGAAAAGTCCCTGAATCCTGTGATGTTTGCACTATGTGTGACTTACGAGCCCCTCTTAATGGAGTTTCAACGCTTCTGTTTTCTCCAGTTATGCTTGAAGCAACCTTCCTTACAGCATGACTTACTTATCCTGTTCATGCTGTGAACTTAGTGATTTTAAACATCGAGAAACTTGTTTTATTCACATTAAATATTCAGGATTGGCAGAAATTTAGGCCTACCTTCCTTTAACTGAATTTAATATTGGACCTTTGTATTTGGCCTCAGAGATTCCATTACATTCACAAAACTGGTAAGAGAAGCTGGTCATGAAAAGGCCGAGTTCAAGTATGTAGATGAGAATTTCCCCTTTAAAACTCCAAAGTCATTTGTACTGGTCACTTATTTACATTTTTTTACTATTTTATACTAAACACATTATAGTAATGTGTATCGTAAAATGACAAAAAGTGTCTTGGTAAGATCAACTACACAAAAGAAGAAAACAGCCCCAGGGCAACTAATTTGAATTAAATAATTTTCAAAGATAGCATAAAGATGTAACAGAATTCTTTAACGTCTACCTAATTATGGCCACTGGTAACATCTCTGATGATCAAAACCATGTGTTCATTTGAAGACACATGGTGCTCTGCAATTTTCACCCAATAGGAGGTTAAAAAAAAACTGAATAGCAGGACTAGGGTCCACCAACTTTAGTTTTTCCAAATGTCATGTGCATCAAAATCTTACCACTACCCTGAGTCATTTTCTACATATGGAGAAGGTTCTTAAAAAACACAGAAACAGCTAGCATCTTCCCTTCACCAGTATCTGGAAAATTCTCTATTGATAATCTAAAGTTGGACACATTCTCTTCTTTCTTCTGATTTCTTCCAAGTCCTTACCCTTTTACATAAAGTGATTTAAAAAGAAACCAGAATGACACAGCACTGATTTCATTTGTTTGCCTGAAATTTTGATTCAGAGGACAATAAAAAAAGGAATTAATTTTCTTACTACCTAGATAGAGAGTGGGTACCTCCCACAGAGAAATTTAAAAAGCAGAATAAAAATCAATATCTCTAGAAAATGCACCACTACCTAGCTGTTTCAGAGCATAGACAAGCACATATAGCAAATTTTGGCATCGTGGTTAAGAAGTGCATGAACTAGCACAGGACATTTGACCTCTTTATTTTCCAAACTTTTTAAAAGTTTTTTGAGAATATTTTTTCATGTGTATGAGTCTATTGCCTGCATATATGTAAGTACACCCATGTGCAAAGTCCATGGAGGTCAGAAGAGGGTGTCAGATCCCCTGGAACTGAGTTATAGACAGTGATTAGCCACCATGTGGGTGCTGGGAATCAAACACCAGTCCTCTATAAGAACAACCGTTGCTCTTAACTGCTGAGCCATGTCTCCAGCCCCTACTTTCCAATCTTTTATAAACATATATATTAGTACATAGACCAATATGTACAGAACAAAGGGGACATCTCTCCACATATCTTCACAAGTTGAACAAGACACACCAGCATGCAGAAAGGAGTGCCCCAAATGCACCTGAATCTGCCTGTTCTCTTCTGTCACCTGTTACTTCCTGCCTGACGTGTCTACACTCCCATAGCATAGGGCAATTTCTCTCGTCTCCAGTGAGCACTGTCACCTAGCCTTTTTTGGAGGCATTTGCAAAGTGGCAAATGTAAGCATGCCTTCATGATTCAACATGGTTTCTTTCTAAAATCCTGTCATTTTCCTGCTGTGGAAAAGTTATCCATCATGTCATGTATCAGTGCAAAGAATCTCTCAATATTATTCAAATTCATTTGTATTAGAATGCTTTTTCCTCACAAAATATTAACTGGAAAAAAAGTAGGTTATTAATATTGCATATCTTTGTCTTAAATACAGATGCTTATTGAACTTTAGTCAGACCAACATTCAAAGAGAACATGTGTGGAAGAGCTGAGGCTGCCATCAAATGGTGGATCACCTGCAGCCAAAAGGGAATGAGGTCAATGCCTTAAAACCGGTTACATTTATGACCGTTACATTGGATTGATTTTTCTATCCATAGAAAACGGGAAATTTTGTAACTGAGCCACAAGGAGGCAACACAGTTTGACTCCAAACTTTTTTTAAAACAGGAAAAGTAAAAGAGAAAGCAGAACATGTTTTTCCAAAGTGAATGAACAATGAGTAAATTAAATCACCTTAATGTGAATATTATGATTTTGTTTTCTCTTTTTGTGCATATTATTATGATACAAATTTACCATCATTTGGTGTTTGTCTTTGATATGGTTGATTTATTTTTCCAATAATCTTTAACCGTCACCTCATACATTCTTTCCAGATATTGAGTGATGGTCTACAACCAAACATTTCATCTGACATACAATGTTCAATCTTACATTTAAAAACAAATGCCAAAATTCCCCCAAAGAACTATTTCAGAAGTATAAAATTGGGAAAACAGTTTAGAAACAAACTTTAAATCACATCATGTCATGTTCAGAATCCTTCACTGAAGGTGAATCTCTGAACCTTAATTTCTACAAATGAAACTATGATAGTTTTAAACTCTTCCAAACACCCAAAAGAAGAAAGACAGGAAGGAGCACGTATTTGGCAAATATCCTGTTGCTTTAGGAGATCTGATATTATGTTTCAGGGGAAAATATTTGGTTTGGACACTTGTAACTTTGAACTTCTGTGAAGCACCTTTAGGTTATTAGAGGTAGTGCACTTCTGACTTGTGCACTTTGAACTTGTGACTTTGAACTTGTGACTTTGAACTTCTTCTGTGAAGCACCTTTAGGTTATTAGAGGTAGTACAGGTTCATGAGTGCACAACTTAAAAATGCTGACATTTGACTCCTGATCTTTAGATGGGCCTCATGCATGCATTCTGCTATGGCTGTCTTGAAAGACTTCATTGTTTTGATGAAGATGTCTCAATTTTTCTCGTGAAATCTACTGAATCATCTGTCATCATGAGAGTATTACTCAACAACCCTATTCTCTTTTTGACATGTGTACATAATGGACATTCAGTCCATTGATTTCCCCTAAGGATATCTGAAAAGAATGTATCTAGTAACACTTACTGTTATGGGCTCCTGATCCTAAAGTGTCTACATAAATGGAGTGCACCAGAGACTATATATTCATTCATTCATCTATTTATTTATTTATTTTTTATTTAATGTCAATGATATCATTTTCCCATGTCCTTGTATTCACCTGCCTTCATACCAATTTAGACATTCCCAAATAGTTTCCATATTTAGGAGAAAAAAAAATCCCTATTATTAAACATTTGTCCATTCCTATTACAATCTTTCACTTTGTGGATAAGAATATATGGCATGATTATCTTTTCTTTCTTATGAACAAAGGAACTCATTCTAGAATATTTCAGAAAGTATTACAGTACTGAAGAGAAAAAGTTTCATCTACATTTGATAATCATGGAGGATACTATTTAAAAATGTTGCATATCTTTACCTTTTTCCTGTGTGTTAAACATAGTTAGTCATCATCATCTATAGCAGTTGTTCTCAAACAAGATCTATGAGAGATCCAAAGGTGGTTTTCAAGAGCTATAAGAGCCCATGAAATCTAATATATTTTATAATAATATTGAGATGTAATTTTATTTTTAAGCATGTTCATAGCTGTACTTATGGTTTAAAAGCAAAAGTGCTTGCTCCTTACCCAAAATCCCAGAAAGCAGCACAAAGCATATCAGCAATCATGACAGCTTTAGCAATCACCCCTCACAGAAGAAAACAAACGCATATTTTCCTAAAACCAACTCTCCATAAAACACTGACTTTTTTTAAAATTTGTTTAAATTTCAAGCCTTAGGTATATGTCTTTAATCTTCCATCAGACAAAATGGCAAGAATTGAAAGTTGCAAACCAGAGGAAGATGCTGTTGGAAATAAAAGTATCAGAGGCATGAGTTGAACCAGGTACATTTTCCATGAAGCACGATGACTGATAGAAAAATGTACATACATTGATTTGGGTATTAGGCAAATAATATTTTTCAGAAATGAATAGAATAAAGCTGACACTTCAAGGGAAACCATGAACATGTTGTCAAGAATGAGCTTTAATTCAAAATTAGAATTTTAGAGAATACATCTTCAGTATTATAAGATTTTCACTTTAGAGAAGTTTAGATCTTTTCTGTTACGATCAGTGGTGATACTAACACTATTTTGATATTTTATCATTAAAAGTTATTTGGAATATATATAAATCTTATTTGTAATTCAGTAAACCAATATTTATTTTTAAAAATATGCTTGGGTAAAATTTCCATTCAACATATGCTGTAATATTGAATTTTGATATACAGTATGAAAAACTGAATTGATATGATTTCAAACTCCATTTTGCAGCTAACCCTTAAGAAACTAACTCATAAACCACTTGTCTATTGTTTAGTTTGAGTAATACACACTGCTGGAAAGGTCAAAGAGCTAAGAGAAAACCTTAAATCTGTCACATTTCTAGACAAGTGTAATTGCTTGTAATATGCCAGTCACCACTCATCAAAGAAGCTTCTTTTGCAACAGATGGAGACTATTACAGAGTTCTACAACTGGTCAAACACAGAGATTAAGTTTCTGTGAAATACCCAACTCTAAGCGACACATCTACAATGGAACCTCTCACCTAAGGCTCACGGAACATGGTAGAACAAGGGGTATAGAGAATACTAATGCATCTCGCAAATCTCATGAATGAAGCTCCCTCATGCAACACAGGGCAATGAACCCTGGGTTTAGGGACCATTATGAAAGAAGGGCCAGAAAGATTGTAAGAAACAGGGAGGAGGTAGATGACCATATGGAAATAGAGTCTTACGGGCTCCTGGTCCTTGCTCAAATGAACTTATAACAATGGTGACAGCATGCATAAGACCCGTGAATATTAAAGCAGACAAAAATCCCAGCATAGAACTGTGGAAATGGGCAGCAGGCCCAATCTTAGCTGAAGAACTATTGGACAGCTGATTACTACTGGATGAGGAAGAGCTGAAATTCTTTTAGGGAGTGGCTCTAGATAGGCTGACTAAACTGAAGTGGATGAATTTGCAGAGGGACATCAGGGGACACTAACTTGACTCTACAGTCCATAACATAAATGACATTGCTTGAAATTCAGTGAGGGAATCTATGGGAGGGTGTGGATGGGGGAGGAAGTATAAAGATGATTAATATGTTGTATATTAAATATACAAACATTTAATTAAAAAATAAAATCAGGGAAGGGAAGGAAAGGGGAAAAATATTCCTTTGCAGCTCACACATTTGAACACTTGGTGTCCAGTTGGTGGTGCTGTTTGGGAAAGGTCATGGAACCTTTAGGAGGTTGCGTGTTCATGGGGGTGTCTGTGAGATTTCAGATCCTAGTGCTACCTATACTTGCTCTCTCTGTTCCTGTTTTCAGAGCTCAGGCTTCCATGTCTGTAACTTGCTGCCGTGTTTCCCTGTTGTGATGGACTCATCCCTCTGAAACCATAAGGGCAAATAAACTCTTCCTTATATAAGTTTCCTTGGTCATGGTGTTTTATCACAGCAACAGAAAGGGAACTACTAATCCATTTATAGCATAAGATCAACAGAAAAAATAATGCGAATTATCTTCACAGGCTACTTAGATGCCTATCTCATTTCCAAGTATGTATCTACATGACGCTGGATTTAACGTGCATTTATTTTAATAAAAATATATTACAATAGACTGAGTAAAAATGCAAGCATGAGAATTCATATTTAAAGAGCCATTTGTTTTCTTCACTAATATTTATGAGAAAAAACATTTCCTGAAATGAAAAATATCAAGAAAGTTTGAAAGCTTAAAAAAAAGTTACTATATTTATTTTTCAGTGTCTCAAATTGTATTTATTAAGAATATGTTCACCTAACACTTGTTACCTTATATTCTGGCCTTTCTTAATCATATTAACAATTCCTTGAATCTGAGTTTTATTCATATTAATATTCTCTATTTGTACCACAATAATTGATGCTTAGTGCATATTTGATTTTATTGCATGACTAGTGCTAAAAAATCAAATATTCTTGCTATATTGAGTTCTGTTATTTTTTGGCAGTAATGGAAATTGACTCTCAACACATGGTAGGCAAGCACTCTACCACTGAGCTATAACTCCAGCCCTGAGATGTATTAAATTTTAATTAATTCATTATTAACTGTTGAGTTTTAATTTTAGTATCCAGAAATGCTTACTTTATCTTCTCAATATTTATCAGATCTCTGAACTGTACACAAAGAAACATATCATTTAATATGATGCATTCTTACTGAGTGGAAAGGACCTTATTTAAATAACCAGATTTCTAGTTACAATTTTAGCAATAGATATTTGAGGTATTCTCAAAATCTTAAAAATAAATATGATACACTTGACTTATAGAATTTACTTTCTTTGTACATCACATATGGATGTTTTGTTTTGACAATATTTAGAAGATTTTAATAAAACCAGTACTTTACTAGATTATTATAGAAAAAGTGTCAAATGATTAAGGGTAGTGTACAAGTGTATGCCTTGAAGATATTAGGGTTAGATTTGCATTTTTCCCACTGTGTAGAAGCTGTTGGATCAAAATGTGAAGTATAAAACTTAAGTAAATACAAAAGATAATAAACAGCTACTTTCACAGAAATAATAAACTTATTCTGAACTTTTATTCCAGTGCTAGAGATTGAACTCATGGCCCATAGGCTAGACAAACACTACCACTCAGCTGTATGCCTAGCTAATAAGTAGATTCTATGTAGCAGTCTACAAACAATACTAAATGATTTATTTTCAAGCGTCCAGACTTCAGCTCAAAACTTACTTTCAAAAACAGTGTAGTTATAAAGGAAAATATTTATTATCTATTGATTATTATTGAAAATAATGCCTGGACCTGGTGGCACAATCATGTAAACGTAACTACTTGAAGGCTGTCCTAGGAAGATTTCAAGTTCAAGGTTTGCCTGGGCTTCAAGGTCAGTTCAAGATAAGCCTGAGCTACTTAGTGAGACTCTTTCTCAAACTAAAAAGGAAAAAGAGAGCTGAGGTTATAAGCCGACATTACAGCACTTATATAGCAAATCCGGTGTACTGAGTTCAAGCTCCAGTTAACCCCAAGACCCCAGAAAAGCAGCAAATAGCCTTGATTGAAACGAATAAGACAAAATAAATAAAATACAAAACAATGAATATTATAATGAATAAGAAAAATAAATTTATTAACCTAAGCAATCTTTGAACATGAAATAGAATACTAACTATAAGAATAAATTGAAGAACTATAGCTAGGCAAAAAATGAAATATTAGGACTATAATGATGACTCAGTGGTAAAAGCTAATACTGCCTTTGCAGGGGACCCAGTTTTGGTTGCTAGAACCAAAATCAGGTGATATGTGTCATAGTGGATAGATAAATATTCTGTATTTACATAAAAACAGAGAGAAAAGAGATATTTAAGTACAGAATCCAAATTATTAGGGAAGTCAGAATTTGCCAAGCATTGTAATGAATAAGCTTGAGGCCTTATCCAACCTTAGGGCTGTGCTTCCAACCCAAAAATGTAGCAACAAGTCACACAGCATTTTCATTTTATGATTACAATTATGAGGATTTGCACAGGTCATAGGCAAGTACAATGAATTTTATTTAGTGGAAATAGACATCCTTGGACTTGGTATCCACAGAGTATGTTGGACTCAATCTTCAAGGACTCCAGGAGATTGAGGTGCTTTAGGGTAGTTGGAGCATCCAAATATGAGAATGGGTGGTGTGTGTGTGTGTGTGTGTGTGTGTGTGTGTGTGTGTGTAAG
>NW_008353598.1:1442310-1474121 GCF_000622305.1 Nannospalax galili | reverse complement strand
AGGCTGCCAAATAAAGATTGAACAGATTTGATGCATATGTATTAATGTAATACTTAAATTTAAGTAAATATATTTATCTCCTCAGACACTTACATTTTTTCTTTCTTGTGACCACACTTAAAAACATTCTCCTAGCTTTTCTGAGCACACACAGTGTATTACTACTATCTATTGATACCTACTATGCAGTAGAATACCAGAATTTACTTCTCTAGTCTCACCATGACTCCATTGGATTTTTAGCTAAGTTTTTTGTTATTCTTGTGTTTGATTGTTCATTTGAGAAAGGGTCTTATTCTGTAATACAGACTGGTCTGGATCTCACTATGAATCCCAAGTGGGCAAATAAGGTTTTATGGATGATGAGACGCCACAATCTTATTTCATGTATTTCACTATTTTTTCAGTTTCTAAATTTTCTAGACTCAATTCGTTAAGAATTTAAATAAAAAAAGATTCATTTGACCCCTGTGGATGCTAGATAGGGATTAGGGAAATAGAATTGAGCTGACTCTGCCTCTAAGGCATAACCTCAACAAAAAGTAATACAGAGTTAAGGAAGTGGGGTACACGTGATAAGTGTTATGGCTGTCAATAGTTAAATAATAGGATACACAAACAGGGTCCACAAATAGTCCTTAGGAGTTGAATTACAAGAGATAACCCAGGAAAGTTTCTGCAAAAATACTGTTTTTGATAAAACCACTGAGCACTTATTTAAGTAATAAAAAGTAGACACGCTTATATTAAATTTGCTATATAAGATTTGGAACTTTGGAAATAGGAAAATTGAATATCATCTGAAGAACAACACAGAATTTTGGGAGAACATTATATAACACAGATTTTGTAAAAACTGTAATGGTGACAAGAATAGAAGATGGAGAAAGAGGAGTAAGAGGGAACATGAGGAGGAAGTGGGTAGTTGCAAGGTGCCTATTACAAGGATATAGATGTCCTAAGTGTTTACACTCACCTGAATCTTCTGACTTCCTATAGTCTATCTCACTGAAGTACACTGATTCTTATCCCAATTTCCTGGGTCCAGTTTTATGGCCACTTTAATTTTCCAGCAAGCTGTCCTTAGTGATTTGCTATGTGGTTCCACAAACATCTCTGCACTCTTTACCTGGTTAAATTGAACTGCTAATGGCTCTCATTATGGGCATCTTTAACCTGTGCCAGTTGCACCTGAACACTTGGGAGGTATTTGGCTCTGACCACAATAGATAATGTTTTATTTATTCACCTTGAAGGAGTAAGTGAAAGAATAGTTTGATTTAAACATTTTTTCTATGTTTATTAAACGTCAAAATGAGAAGAAAAGAAAAATAATATGTGAACATAAAATCTTTTAAAATATTTTCCTTTTTTTTAAAACAAATGGAGTCTAGATAAAAGTCACTTGAAAGCCAGCCTGTGATTGTTTCTGCCTCTTAACAAAAACATTCTTTTTGAGAGCTAAAAAGGAATGCCTAATGAGTTCCCAAGCCTAGGATTCAACACTCTAAAAGGCTTTCCTTTCTTTTACGATTGTAATTTAGGATAACATTCTACAAGAGCAGTCATTTTCTGCTGATCCCCAGTGGTGGGGTTTCGAGCCAGATTCTTGACAGTATCAATAAACACACTTTCCATCAGCCACACTTCTCACTCCCTTGGACATCGTGACATAAACATCAGTTGGTTAAATCCAGTTGTGGCTATTATCTGGGAATGCCAAGCTTAACCCATGATTCTGAACACACAGGGCTGCCTAGGGGAGTCTGTCTTGACACTGTACATCCTGGTGCAGACCAATTATACCACCAACAATAGAGAAACAGAAAGGCCAGGAATAGAAACACATTCTATCTAATCATATTTTAATGATATTATGCTTACAAATAGGTAGAAGTTATGCTCTTCTATAACTCTTCATCACTAATTTGCTGAGAGATATTTTGCTAATATACTAAAATCCTATATATTGGATATGATCACCAATAAAACACATTTGGGAAGAAAGGAAGAAAGACGGGAAGAAAAGAAGGAAGACAAAACACGAGACTTCCCTAACCCTCCCAAAACTTTGTGCTCAAGTGCTTTTCTTCAATTTTCTTTTTCTTCAAATAACACTCTTAAGAAATGCCCAATTCTAAAACTCTAGGATAATTTGCATTCTGTGACTAAACAAACCAGTGTGAACTCTTTGAATAAACCTTAAGAGCTTCATAACTGAGATTCAAATGTCAGAGCTGTGCTTGATCATTCATTACACAGGGTTTCAGCTGTGGTTTGTGGTCTCTAGTAAACTAAGCTTTGTGGAAAGAACCCATGTTTACAGCTCATTTGTGATGCCTGGGGAAGGAACACATCAAATCGGCTTTGCTACTGCATGGAAACATTCTTCTAATTCTTAGTTCATCTCTTCCATATGTTTATCCCATTTTCTGAACAAAATGGAATCCCAAACACTTAATTCTCTGGAAGCCATTTCTGTGGTCACAACCGTAGTAACTTTTACCCTCCTGACCTGAAAAATTCTGCTTCCTGAGCCCTACAGCCTTTTGCCCTGCACCTTCTGCATTTACCCATCCTTGCCTGGCCTTCACTCTGGCCTCCAGTCAGTCCACACCAAACTGTTTCAACATCATTCACCCCCTGCCCCTTTAACATGAAGGCAGCATGCCTGTTCTCTTCTCACCTGCCTGCACACTGCCTTCATGACCCAATAAGACTTAGATATTAGCTATTTTTTTTCCTTTCAGAGAACTCATCACAAGCAACTGTTCCATTATTTCCTTCCAATAGTTTCCTTGCTCTGTAAATAAGTTTCTCCTTCACTAAAATGTGAGCTTGGCTAACATCTTAACCTTGTTTACCATTTTGCTTCTATCTATGTTTAAAGAAGTCTATATGATGTATGTTTTTGAAACGTTTGAATGAATGTTCCCACATCAATCAATCAATAGGACTAAACAGATGTAAATAACCTGAATAAATCATCCTAATATTATCTGTTAAGTGGCAACTAATAAGCTATGAAGGTAGGGATGTGGTAAGTGCTAAACTTTATTATTTGGGTGAAAAATGTACTTAATGTTCCAAATTTGCCTAAAATTTTCCCATCACTGAAGAAAAGATGTAAGAAGAAAACTAACATTTCCCTAGTGGCTCTCCGTGCCACAGAGAAAGTTTGAAGTTACTCAGTATTTGGCTAACTCGAGGTTTTCGGTACACTGGTCTTTCAAAGGAGGACTAAACAGAATTGGAGTGACTTCTGAATACATGGATAGATATCATGTAATCCAAAGAAGGAAATATTTCTGAAAGTTTATATTCCTTCACAACTCCTTACTACATATTTTTGTTCAGTTTTGATTGTTTTGTAAGTTCCAGAATTACCAAGATTGTTTCACTTAAACAGTGACCAATTAGTTTCAATTACGATTGTTTGCTTACAAAAGCTGTTTAACTGAAATTATGAGAGAGAAGATGACTGTAATTCATTATATGAGCAACAGTTTCTTGTGAAAGAATGCAACTGTTTGCTAGGAAAGAAACAAATGAAAGACAGCAAGTGAGACAGAAATGGAAAATTGAAATGGAATGAAAGTTAGCAGGTTATTCCTACTCTAAGAATGTCAATGGTCACTCAGTCAATGGTGAGATTAGAAACATGAGTGCCTAAACATAAATACGGACTTGACATTAGGTAAGATCATGTGCTTAATGTAAAATTCAGTCTTCTGAATAAATATGAAACTGAGGCATCGATGTGCTTGCATCTTTCATGGCTTGATCTGATAGGCTTATGTTCTGAATACTTTTTCAGCTTGGGGTACTATTTGGGAGGCCTGGATGGCAGAAGTGGGTATGAGAGGTATCCTGTTGAAGATTATACCCAACCCTGATTTGGCCTTTCCTTGCTTCCTGTCCCACCAAGTCATGAGCAGCTTTCAAACTACGCTCAACTGCCACTAGCTTCCCTGCTTACTCAATGCCTCTCCACCAGGACGGATTGTGAACCTCTAAAACCAGGAGCCCAACTTTCTGTCCTTAAGTTGTTTCTGTCAGATATCTGGTTAAAGGATTGAGAAAAGTCACTAGTACAGTACCCTAGTATATTTTTTTTGAAATTTTATGGAATGGTCATGCCAAAACTAAATAGAGAAAAGTAATGCATACATAACAAATGAAGCAGAGGAAGATGTGTCACTGGAAGATATCAGATGACCCATCTGATCCCCTTAAGTTTGATGATACACTATCAGTATTGTGTGAGATCCAGGGAACGGCACTTTTGCCAAGTTTGCCATTAATCATCATCTTATTGCTGGACCCCAAGAGCTAACTAGATCAATGTCACCTCAACAATAGAATAAGTACTACTTTTATATGTTTCAGGAATTTTAAAAGGCAAGCATTCCAAAGCAGAAATGCTCTATAAATCAATAGCTATTAGACATCACTTAAAATATAAATAATATAAATACACTATGTAAATAGTAGTGTTTCAACATTATTCGATAATTTTGTGACATTTATTCACTATGTCTTTTATCACAAGTGGTGAATTTTATTTGTTTGGTGTATAATACACTTAATATTCAAATTTTGCCTATGTTCTCTCATCACCGAAGAGCAGATGCAAGAGGGAAATTTTCCTCTCACATACAGTGGCTTTCAGTGCATCAGGAGAAAGTGAACATTACTCCATATTTGTGTATCTCCGCATGCTTATTCTATCTGTGTAGTAGTCGCACAGACTTTCAGTACACAGGTCATTTTACACATAAAGAAAAAAAAAACTGGAGTGATTAGGGCCTTCATGTTTTTATTTCTGTAGATGTGTGTTCTGAACATATAGATACCCTGTAACTGAAAGAAATAAATAATGCATTAATAGTGTATCACATTAGATTCCCTCCCATCTGATCACAGTCCATTCTGGTTCACACCCATCATGTGGAATTTAATATCTTAAGAATGGGGCTGTATCTCAGAGGTAGAACACTGGCTTAGCATGTATAAGGCCCTAATTTTGATTCCTAGCACTATAAAATAAAAATACTAAAATGAAAGGAAAGTAAAAATAATTTTCTAAATACTGGTTACAGTTTACCTATCTGGCACTCATGGATCAAAGATGAATGTAGAAAGGTGAATGATGTGCACTTAAAAGAGTAAATATTCATGGTATTAAAATTTACATTAGTGAATGTTCTGCAGCTGGAGAGATGGCTCAGTGGTTAAGAGTACTGACAGCTCTTTCAGAAGACCGGAGTTCAGTTCCCAGTACCCACATGATAGCCAAGAACTGTCCTTAACTCCATTTCCAGGGAATCTGATGCCCTTTCTGAGCTCTGTGGCATTGCACAACATGAGTGCACTCACATACATGCAGGCAATACACTCGTACACATAAAAAATAAAATATTAAAAAATCATATTAGTGAATGTTTTAAAAATATCCTGGAAAGTAGAATGTTGGAGGATTGGATCTACAAGAAGCCATGTCCAGGTGTCTTGATGCAAATTGTCATATGGAAAAGAAATCAAAGTAGAGAGTTATAGAAGACCCAAAACAAACAAGTTCCCAGATCAGAGGAAATTTCTTTGTTAGAAAACAATAACACAAAAAAGTAAAGAAGGAAGGAAAAGTAGGGCAGAGGGGAATGAAGAGAGTTCCTGAGGACAGTTCTGCTGAGCAACAGTGAATGAGTTTTAAGCAGAGTGAGCTGTTTGCTTAGAAGAGCATACTTGTGTTACATCCATTTGTGTATGAAGATTAAGCATGCAATAAAGCATGAATGTTTGCTGTCGTGTTTGAAAATAAATGTACATCATTTTCATTAGAGTCATTAATTTAAATTGCACCAAAATGTAGAGAGTATTTTACCACAGAAGCATTTCTGTAATCTCATATATTTATACACAAAACTTGCTTATTAATTTGAGTCCTTGAAGTTATGGACTGATTGCTAATTATTGAGCTAACAAGTGATTTAAAAATGTGAAGACGAATTTTAAAAACCACAAAACTGGTATTTCCAGACTTACCTTGGTGATGGGGATAGGCGTTGATGGCCCAGAGGCCATTAGACTAGTCTCTGTGTACATATATAACCTTAAATTTAGAAAACTGTTAGGCAAAAATAGAGTTTCTTATATTTGGGGTTAGAAAACTCATAAGAAAATGCAGATTTTTCAGAAAATGATAATTTTTAAAATACAAACATACATACACTAACACACACATACACACACACACACACAATTGTAAATCAAAGCAGAAGTCACAGATGTAAGTTACTCTAGAGGTAACATAAAGTCATGGAAGTTGACAAAGTTCTAAAAAGGAAACAAAAAAGTGATAACTGAATCTCAAGAAGAGAACGTTTAAGGGGCAAAAGAGATGTGATAAAAATGAATAATGAGATTAGAAAATCAATAAAGCTTCACAGAGACTAAATTACAACTGTAATGAAGCCTTTTAGAGAAGAAAAATATAGACCACTTAGTTCTATCCTATAGTCTTTTGGATAATTTAAGTTACTCTCTTTAACTGGACATTCTCCTTAGTTATCAGACTGCAATGGACCATCATTGGCTTAATTTCTTTTTTTATGAGAGTTCACATAGAATCTTCTCTTTGAGTCTTCCAAAGAGATCTGAATCCCACAAAGTTTTATAATGCCAAAAAGCGATTATGATGTATTTTATAAATTGTAGCTTGAATGGACCAATTCTCTAAGAAGAGCGAGACAGTCACTAGTGAGTGCAGAATAAAAGCAGATCAATATCCATCACAAGCAAATGTGAGAAAATCCAACTGGTCAACAGACTTGGGCAGTACTTTGAGCCTCTGCAAGAGATTTTACTGTATCCTACAGAACACTATCCATCCTCCCCTAAACCATCTGTCTTGGCTCAGAAAGCTGGAAGAAAAGCCCTCCATCCAACCTTTTTCTCCATGACTAGACTTTTGAAAGTTAAATTGATTCCTTCTAATGTCGGTTCTGTGGACGAAAGCCAAAGGAACGGTTCCCTACAGGTAGTTGTCATCCAACACTCGTCACCATGGTCCAGCCCAGTTTTCCAACACAAACACATCACATTATTGCACACAGTGCACCAAGTATTACTGAATGATTCAGTGATGCCAAAAACCTTTTAACCAAAACAAGTTTAAAAAGATTTTAGAAGATAGATAAATCATTGTAGTCCAAATTTCAGAAGTTAGCTTGAATCATTTAAATGATTTCCTTTTCCCTTATCTAGAAAACCATTTATAAGAAATGTTTTATTTCATTTGCTTCATCATTTTTCTCCAAATGTCCTGAGTACTTGTTCTGGGGTTGTTCAGATTCTATTGTAGACACTGAAGATTCAGCAATGAATGTGGGGGTCCTGATTCCTACTTCTGTGGAGTTTATTTTCTGAGGAGGGAAGAAATTGGACAAGTAGGTGTACAAAGAAATTTTTGTATATAGTTCTCAGTGTTATGAAGAAAATGAAGAGATAAGATATATTAAAGATAGAGGCACACAGAGATGGTTTGGTGGGTAAAGACCTGATTAAGGCTCCCACATTTGAACAGAGTGAAAACAATGGCAAGAAAGCAGCTTCCTGGGAATCTGGGAGGACGATATCAATCAAAGGAAAAGCACTGAGTTGCCAAAGGACAGCAATAGAGCAATTAGTGTGACTGGCATAAAATCAGCAAACGAGGAAGAGCAAGGGGAAGAAGGCAAGAACTAAATCATCTTAGAACCCTGTGGCCATATAAAGAAATATGAATTTTAGTTAGTGCCATAAACTGATTGACACATTGAACCTATTTAGTTTTTACCCCAAACATTCACTATAGGAGAACAAATCACATTTGGTGCTTTCTTGAAATGATCCAAAAAGGAATAATGGTGCTGTTTTCACTGTAGAAAAAAAAAGGAAGGAAGGAGAGAGAGAGAGAGAGAGAGAGAGAGAGAGAGAGAGAGAGCTGAAAAATACCTAAGTGTTCAATAATTCAAGTTGTTCTGCTGAAAGAAAACCTTTTCACTAAAAAAGCAATCACTGGTTTCCAGTAAACTCCCAATGAAATCTTTGGTAAGTGAAGCATATTTCCTCAAATCTTACACCTGAACATATCTCCTTTTCCTATTCTTTTAGCTAGAAGCAATAACAATGTCTTAGGATGGACAGTTTTAGCAGGAGTAATAGTACACAAGTTCTAAAGCAGAAGACTTTTTAGAGTGGTTCAGAAATTTCAGCTACCTCTGAAGCAATGAGAAATGCATATGAAGCCCTCTATGAACAATAATGCACAGTGCAAGCACACAGAAAATTAGGAGGAAAAGATCAAATATCAAATACCAAGCACTTGCCCTAAAGCTTTTACATTTCATTGTTTAGTCTACTGAGTCGCTCCAAGAAAGTATCCAAAAAAGATGCTCAATGCTTTGAACTCTGAATTCCTTCCTATAACATAATCCTCAAACCAGGGAGATATATTTACCTGGGGCATGTCTTACGTATCATATAAGAGCTCATGGATATCATCAATGCAAAGTTTGGAATATTCTTTCCTTGTGACTTTCAGCAGACATTTAGGATATGAAAAAAATGCATTTTTTACCTTACTTACATTTTATTTTCTTAATATTTACTGGCATAAATATGGAATCAGACATTGGTTCTTTAGTGCAGTAGTTCAAGGTTGTTTCAGCAAAATGGGAAAAGTTAAAACTGTGCCACCACATTGATTTTATAGTCACTAATTAGATTAAAATATCAGTTTCAATGAATATGAAAAATAGTTTTCTGTTTAAACACCTTGAACTGATAATGCCAAAGGAGAAACACTCCATTCTGATACAATAGATAGAAAGCTTTAGTTGTCAGCTTAACACACTTCAATTGGGAATTTTCTTGTATTGAATTGGCCTTGTATGTATATCTGTGGGGCATTTTCATGATTGTTGAATGATGTGGGAGGGCCCAGTCCACTGTGGGTACTGTCACCTCTGCGCAGGTGGTCCTGTATTATATAAGAAAGCAGGTTGAGCATGGGCCCGCAAAGCAAGTTTGTAAGCAATGTACGTCTGTCGTCTGTGCTCCACATTCCTACCCTGAGTTCCTGCCTTGACTTCCCTTGATGATGGACTGTGCTGTAAACCAAATAAACCCCTTTCATCCCCAAGTTGGTTTTCCTCAGAGTTTTTATTACAGCAATAGAAAGTAACTAAGACACATGTGGATAGTTTTTCAAGGCACCTTCTCTATTGTGCTGCAGGTCCTGAGATGCAGGGTTTGTAGAGATAACTGTTCGGCTATATCAACACGTGCTTGTGTTTTTGCGTATCACTGTGAAGCAAAATGAGAGGATTTTTGTCAACCTGAAGAGGACTCAAATTTTACAAGGGCAAATATTCTATAATCTAAACATGTCCAAATCAGATATTACATTATTCCAAGATTACCAAATTGGGTGTATCTTACCTGTTATTCAAAATCAGAATTTTGTAACAATATCATTTTTTGGTCTATATAATACCTATGGAATACTAGATTTTGAAATTCTCTGTGTGGTGTTTTTAAATGGGAAATAAATTTAAATATTTTACAATTAATGAAGTCATTGTTCATATTGAAGTTCACAGATGTTTTACCTGATCTTGGAAGATAAAGTATCAAATAGCCTGTTAAATTAAGTAATTTTGTGGTTCTTTCCCTTTTATTATTTAAAAAATACCATGAGAAAAGAACCATTCCTCTGCCCTGTCACGAAATACAGGCTTTGCACCTTTCTTTTCCTTCTTCGATCATTGCTCATTAGAGCTGCTTCTTCTATGGTAAAGTCCACTTTCTTGAATCAATGTTCTTTCTCCTCTTTCATTACTTCAATGTGTATTTCCATTATGGCCTCTGCTATGTGTTTACATGTCAAAAGCCTCTTCCCAATATCATTTAAAGTTCTCAGGTCTCTGATAAATTAACAGCCTAAGATGAAATAACATTATATTTTTTGATCAACTGTGCCATATGGTTAGTAATGTAGCAATTTCCTTACCTGAAAGAATAAGCTTATTTAACCAAATGTTCTGTATGTGTTGTGAACATTTTCAACTTCAACTAAGAAGTCCTTGCCATATGGAATTGAACTTTAGGCTCCAATCATTATTTACAAATGACCTTGCTAATCACAAGTCACTTTCATCTTGCTAAATAATTTCAATACGTTTTTGTCATACACTGATTAATTTATCATAATAAATTAATTTTATTAATTTTGTTGTTCACTACTCAACACAGGCTTTCTTACCATGATATTACATCCATGGCGTTCTGTTTACCTCAGGAATCTCTCCATACCCTCTAGGACATGTTTACATGGTTTTAAAATTGGTCCTTTGTGTATCTTTCTGTGTTTGATTTTGTGCTCTTGAGATCAAGAATTGTACCTTGTTCTTCTTTATTTTTGTAAATTTCCAGCCTGAAATTGACAGTGAACCAATGGAATAATGAATAATTGGATGTTTTGCCAGGAAGACAGCTAAGAGCCTGGGGGCTGGCAAGGGAAAATATCATCAACACACACATTCTCCAAAGATGAATCTCAGTGTCATTTTAGATAGTAAAGGGATTAGAGTCTACAGAGTGTGAGTCCTTGAATAGGACTCCTATATTAAACACCTAGGGCTCAGGGTCCATTGCAGAAGAGGGGATAGAAAAATTGTAAGTGCCAGGGGATGAACTGCATGACCATATGGAAATAAGAGTCTTACAGGTTCCTGGGACCATGCTTGTTTGAACCTACAGCAGTGGTGACAGCATGCATAAGATCCATGCGAACTCAAGAAAACAAAAACCCAACATATAATTGTGGAAATGGGCAGCAGGCCCCATACTTAGCTATAGAACTCTTGGTGGCTGATTACTGCTGGGTGAGGAAGAGCTGATCTTCTTAAGGATGGGACTCTAGATAGGTTGACTAGACCCCAGTGGATGAACTTGCACTGAGGGATGTCTGGGTACACTAGATTGATATGACAGGAATTAACGTAAATGACAGAATGCATGAAATCTAGGGGGAAGGGGGTATAGGAGAGTGCCAATGGGAAAGGGGATATAAAGATGATTAAGACATTCTCTATGACATAAAATATTCAATAAAAATAAAAAAAGAAATGAAAGTAATATTAGCTAATTTCATAGGCTAAAATATTGCCAAGTACATAGTTAAATAAATATAAGTACACAATATGTACATACCTCAGGAGCTGGAAAGATGCTTCAGTGGTTAAGAACTTACACTGAACTTTCAGAAATCCCCCTATGTCAGCTCCCAGCACCCATGTCTGGCAGCTCTTAATTGCCTGTAAGTCCAACTCCAGAAGATCTGACCCCCTCTTCTGGCCTCTGTAGGTGCTTACACACAGGTTCACAAATCCACACTCAGACATACACATATACACATAATTAAAAATAATAAAAATAAATCTGAAAAAATAGAGCACACACTGCTTTTACAGCCAGAGTTTGGATCCCAGTACCCACTTCACACAGCTCAAAAACTTCCTGCAGCTCTACCACTTGGAGATGCGATGCCCTCTTCTGACCTACATGGGCGTCTGAACTCATGTGCACATATCCATACACAGTAACATACACATAATTTTTTAAAAAAATCTTAGAGCTGGAGAAATGATTCATCAGTTAAGAAGATTGGCTGCTCTTGCAGACCTGTGGTCAATTCCAGGCAGTCACATGGTGGCTAACATCCGTCTGTAATTTCAGTTCCAGGGTATGATGCCTTCCTCTGACTTCCACAGACACTGCATGACATGGGTGAACCGACATACATACAGGCAATACATTCATACATATAAAATAAAAATAATAAAATGCTTTTAAAATAAAATAAATTTTTAAAGAAGAAATGAACAAATTAAGTAACAGATGATGTTTATCCTTTTGTTTCCATTATCTTCAGACACTCCTAGCTAGCAAAACTGCCACTCCCATCCATCTTGACTTTAGTTAGAACCAAGAAGCTTTTATCATAGTTTTAAATTAAGTCTGCTCCCATTAAGCTCTAAGAATATTTGAAACTATCCTAAGAGTCCTGGAAAGATGATAAGTTAAAAACGACACTGAGACATTGATCAAGGACATTCAACTGAAGAATGTGCCTACATTATAGAAGCCAGCAGGCATGTCTGTAGAAGATTTTCTTAGATGCTTACTGATGTAGGGGTGCCCAGGCTACTGTGAGTGGTACCATCCAGGGGCAGGTAGTTTTAAGCTGTGTAGAAGGGGGAGAGAGAGAGAGAGGAGAGAGAGAGAGAGAAAGAGAGAAAGAGAGAGAGAGAGAGAGAGGCAGTGTCTGTTTTGGTTCCTACTCAAGTTCTTGCCCTGACTTCCAATGATAGATTGTGACACAGAAGAGGAATAAAAATAAATCTTTTCTTTGATATTGTTTTAGGTTATGGTGTTTATCACAGCCACATAAAAGCAAACTAAAATCACATAATCACAGAGATTATAGGCACTAGGGGAAGAACTTATTCTCTTGTTCAGTTAAACTAATGTAGTGTCAAACCACATTGTAAATTTGTATATTTATACCTATAGACAGTTAATGTTTTCAGCCTTTACCAGAAAAGCCCCTCTTTCTGTTGAACTGCAGTGAATGGAGAAATTTAGGACTGAACAAGGTCCTGAAAATAAGTGACAGTTGAGTACTCAGCAGTAAACAAGATACTTAAACCATCCCTTCCAAGGCTCAGGAAACATTGAGGAAGATAGTATTGAAAGAATGTAAAAGCAAGAAAGGAACTCTAAACAATTGTGGGTGAATGTGATAGCTCCGCACAAAAATGTGCCCAACAATAGTCTGGCATGGATGGAGGAAGGGCCCAGGGAGCCCTATCCCACTTTGCTAAACTATTTCCTACTGATAGATTCATGGAAGTGAGTTGTTTCCTGAAGTTGTATTCTGTCTGTTGACCCTATCTGGCTCCAATGGCAATTCCCTATTTAATGGTTAAACTAAGTGGGTCACAAACATAAAAGTCTTGAATCTGAGAAAGGGACAGGAATGGAGCAGGGGTCAATGAGGTGGGAGGGAGATAAGAGATGGTTGTGGGGTAAATAATCAGAATAGGTTATACACAGGCATGAAATTGTCAAAGAAGTAACTCAATAAAATAATAACAATAATTATGATAACAGATAAATGGTGAGAGCTACGTCCCAGGATTTAAATGTAAATTATAGCAAGGGGTCATGATATGAAGAAAGCTTTAAAAAGTAAATGACATTATTTAACTCTAGTAAGAATAAACTAAATGGTGTGCTGAAAAATCTACTTCGGATTCAGCAATAAAAGAGAAAAATGAGAATCAGTATTTTTAAGAAAAGAAAATTTAAAATATTTTGGTTCAAGCCTTGTTTAGTTAAAAGTCCTCTAATTGGGGCAGCAGAGATGGCTCAGCAATTAAAAGCACTGACTGCTCTTGCAGAGGACCCAAGTTCAATTCCCAGCACCCACATGGTTACTAACAACTGGCCTTAACTCCAGTTCCAGGGGACTTCAATGCCCTCTTCTGACCTCTGTGGATATTGTGTGACTGGTGCACTTACATACATTCAGACAATATACTTATACACATAAAATAAAAATAATAAATAGAACATTTTTAGAAATAAATAAAATAAAAAGTCCTCCAATTACCTTTCAGAAAAGGCACAAAATAATTTCTCTATTTCTTCTTCTTCTTAAACAATTCAACCAAGTTTTTGTTTCAAGTGCTACATTAATCTTAGAACTACAATAATATTTATTTTAGAAAATATCAAAAACCTATAATTTCATTATTAATAAAATTTTTGGCACTTAGAATTTAGTAACATATACTTAAGTATCCATTGTTTTTATTTCTCACTCTAGCATATTCAGCCACCGGTGTGTGGGGGTGGGTATGTCTTGTTATCTGTACTAGTTTCTGAGATCTCAACATCTGAAAATATGCTCTTCAAATTTTGAACTGATATAACATCATTTATAACTGATATAACTGATATATTGCATATAATATATACCCGATAAATAATTACTGAGTTGAATGGAGGTGGTACAATGTTGAAATATAATGGTTTACAATGAAAAAGTGAAAAAAAGTATTCTCAAATTTCAAATTCTCAAAAGTAATGCACACTTTTGTTGTAAAACTCATTTACATATAACTGAAACACAGAAGTACAAAATAGAGCATTGAGTCCAAGATATATGTAATATCAGGACAGAGAACTTTATTCAGTGTTTTCCAAAGTCATTTTTTACATAGAGATAATAAACACTTTGTAAAAATATCCTTTAAATAAACATCAGAAGATGATTTTTAAAGTCCTCTAGGACACAAACTGTTCATGCCTCTGTTATGTCTGTTTCAGATCAATAAATATTTTGTTGAACATTTAACTATGTACCAGGTACTGAAGCAGACCCCAGGGGACATCAGAGGATAGAATATAGGACCTACCATCAAAATAGGTGGAGTTATTTGATTTTGACTACATGCATGTGGTACCTATTATTTCTCCCAGAGCATTTGGCCTTTGGAGCTGAAGGACAGATGCTAACTTTCCTTTCTATCTAGAAGGAATTTCTTTGTCATTCTACCATAACATATTTCTTCCCTTTTCCTAAATATCATCTGGAGAATCATTTGTCTGAAGACTTGATAAAAGTTCTTGTAAGTATATAAGGTGATAAGAATATTTGGGGATCTCTATTTGAAGAAATATTCCATCATTTTTCCAAGTAATCTATGTAATGTACTACTAATATCTGGACATGATTTTCTTTTTGAGTTTTGAAAAGTTATCACTTTTGTTTTTAATAAATTTTCATAGTTATACATTTTCTTCAGGTTACAGAATCTTGACTATTTAATAGTCATCCCTCATGAGCTAAGCTGAGCCACTGCTGGTATAGCACATAGGGAAATGAGAAAAGATTATCACTAGGCAAAAGATCAAGGGTCAGAGATACTGACCACACCCCCTGGTTAAAATATGCTCTTCTTGTTTTGTACTCAGTGAGAGAAGCTGCCAGTTCCCCCTGTGCAATCAAAAAGAGTAGGGCCCTGTCATCTTGGATGCCCTCCCCTACATTCAAAACCACAACTGACCACACTTCCAGTACATTTTTACTGCCCCAAAACTCACACCAAGTGACCCTCCATTGGAGGTGCTTGAGTTGTAAGGACACAATGCAAAATTTATGGCATTGTGCATGACTTCTGATGCTGGTCACTAGCTATACTTTTTTTAATTATTAAATTATTTTTTATGAGTATGAATGTATTGCCTGCATGTGTGTAAGTGCACCCATATCATGCAGTGCGTATGGAGAACAGAAGAGGGCGTCAGAGCCACTGGAACTGGAGTTACAGATGGTTGTTAGCCACCATGTGAGTGCTGGGATTCAAACGTCTGTCTTCTGCAAGGACAGCCTGTGCTCTTAAATGATGAGTCATCTCTCCAGCCCCTAAAAACATTTGTTAAATTTTTATCCATTTTATACAATACATCTTAATCAATTTTAGACAGCATCCCCTATCTGTACTCTCAATACCCTCCTCCAGTTTTCTTGCATTCTCTCATATATGTGAATGCCTATGGAGTGAAGTTTGTATACCCAGATGTCCCTCAGTATAAGTTCATTCAATGGCACCTGGTCAGTCTACTCAGCAGTGATCAGTTGCCAATAGTTCCTCAGCCAAAGCTGGAGTTTCTCACCCACTTCCCCAGTTCTATGCTATGTGTTTGTCTGCTTTGAGACTGCATGGGTCTTATGCGTACTGTCACCATTGCTGTAAGTTCGTATGAGCAAGTTCCCAGGCACCTGGAAAAGCATTTCCTTGTGGTCCTCTAAACTCATGGCTCTTAGATATTTTCTGGCCCATTTTTTAAAGGTCCCTGAGCCCTGGGTGGTAGAAGATTAATATAGAAGTTCTATCCAGGGTCAAGCACTCAGCAGCCTCTTATTCTCTACATTTTGGCCAATTGCAGCTTTCTATGTTAATCACACTCTGTTGTGTGAGGAAAGTTCATTCATGAGATTTGAATGATGCATTACTATTTTTTGCCCAGTGTTCCACTATGTTCCATGAGCTTTATGTGTGAAGGTTCCATTGCATGTGTCACTTATGAATGGGCATCTCACAGACACTTTTTCTTTATTTTTAACCAGTTGTGGAACTCTGTAATAGTCTCCTGTGGCAAAATGAAGCCTGTTTGTTGAGTGGTGAATGGTATACTTGTCTATAAATATAAGGATATATATTTAGCAAACAGTAAGAAATTATGTTTGTCTAGGGATGTGACAGACATGGGTTTTTCTCTAGGATCTATGATCTCTCTAGCCATATGTATTTGGCTGTCTTTACAGTACCAGGCATGATTTCCCTCCCACTGAGCAGACTTTACATCCAATGAGATAGCTGTTGATTACTTCCAAAATAAAGTGCCCCTACTGTACCAATAGAGATAGTTTGCTGCATGAGTCATTGTTGTGATTATTAGGCTTTACAACTGGGTTGAACCATTGATTAATTTTTATTCCTTAGCAACTTACATAATATTCATTTGATCTGGATTTATGGAATCATTTAACTTAAAGTAGTGAACTCACCATATCTCACATTATTTTATGCCTGTCATTTCATTACTTTTTTCTTGCTAACAGAAATATTTGGTGACATTAAAATTATAATATGAGACAATATTTTAAAAAGGTATATGAAACATTTCTGTTCTTGGTAAAATGAAAAGAAAAAATAAAAAAAGCAAGTCTTTTTCAAAACAGTTTTCAGGATACTACATATTGTGTTTTCAATTCATACCACACTCCTGATTCAGCACAAACTGTTCAGTACATTGACAAACACTAAAAAAAAGAAAAGTAGAACCAGGTATTATAGTTTCCACTAATGTTACAGATGAGGGTTCAGGCACATATGATCTGAATTATATGAGAAAGTTCATGTTATTATTCTATCAGTTGCATTCTAACTGGAGCAGCAATTCAAAACTCGCCCTTTTCCATCTAAATTGTTATTGCTAAGTTCATCCTTAGACTAAAGAACATATTACACCATTTTTGGCTTTAAATCTGCCTTTGCAAAGATTCTACCCTGACACCTCCTATTTTCTCCAGTCGTTTCTTCTGTCTTTGTGCTTGTTCTTATCAGCAGCAAAGCATAATCCATCTTAAAATACCCTTTCCTTTCTCAGCAGATGGTATACTGCAGAGTCCAGGTTACTCCACGCTTTTTCCAGTGTCCTCATTGATTGCTGCTCTATTTTCACGTGGTATTTTGGAACCTTCCTGCCTCTCAGAAAATGGCAATTTCTCTTTTATAAATTAATCGAAACACCTATACTAAGACAGGAACTGGACAGGACATTGGAACATAGTGATGAATACATGCACAGTCCTGGCCCATGGAGTGTCCTTGTTAGTTGTATATTTGAATAACAGAGTAATCACTGGAAAAGAGACAAGAAAAGAGATGCTGCTATGAAATGGGGAAACTCAATAAGAAGGCATACAGAGGTAAGTGCTGAACCCAGAGGATCCCAAAGAGCATTTTCCATACTAGGGATGCTTTGGGTCAGCTTCTAGTATAGATCCCTGAGCTCTATGTTTAGATGTCCTGATGCAGTGAGGCTAAGCAAAGCTATGAATTTAAATTTAAAATTTTTTAACTTACTGATTTTTATTTTATGTGTTTGAGTGTTTTGCCTGCATGTATGTAAGTGAACCACATGCATGCAGTGGCTGGAACTGGAGTTAAACATAGTTGTTAGCTACCATATAAGTGCTGGAAACTAAAACCAGGCAGTCTAATCCAATGAATCTATCATTTTAATCAGCTGCCCATATTAGTTCCTTTTATTCCAGTGTACAGGATGAAACACATGGCCTAACACATGCTAAACAAGCTTTTCACCACTAAGATACACTTAAGCCTGAGAAGATTTTCTTGATTTTTTAATTTATCCACTGTGTGTGTGTGTGTGTGTGTGTGTGTGTGTGTGTGTGCATGCGTTTTGTACCTGACCTGGAAATCAGACTCATGACCTCATGAATAATATCTCAGTGTTTCAGTGTTCTTACACCAAACTACACCTCTACTCTGCCCATGTAATTCTAATGCACAAGATTTATGAGTTAAAAATTGATGACTATTACCCTAAAGGTGATCAACTACAAAATAGAACTTGCCAGGCATGGTAGCACATACCTTTAGTCCCAGCTCTTGGAAGGCAGAGTCAGAAGGATCTTGTGAGTCCAAGGCCAGCCTGGTTTGCATAGTGATTTCCAGTCCAGGTGGGGTTACAGGGAGACCCTGTCTAAAAAAAAAAGAGCAAAAAAATAAAAATAAAAATACTTGTGAAGCAAGGCATGAAGTAACCATTTAGAAGTAAAGACGAGAGAGTAAACAAAGTAGAATTTCTGATTTGAAGAAGAAGAAGAAGAAGAAGAAGAAGAAGAAGGAGGAGGAGGAGGAGGAGGAGGAGGAGGAGGAGGAAGGCAGGCCTTCTCCTCCTTTCTCTAGTTGGGATTTGTTTTCTTTCACCGTGAACTTATATAGAATCTATAGCAGCAGCAGCAATCAGCTCATAAGGAATAAAATTAAAATAGAAATAAATGAATACTATTTTTTTTTGTCTTTTTGAAGCAGGGTCTTCCTGTGGCTCCAGATCTCTTGGAACTCACTATGTAGACCAGGCTGGCCTTGAACTCACAGAGATCTGCCTACAGGCATGTGCCACCATACCCGGCTAACTAAATTTGTATTTTTACTTTCAAACAGTTTAAAACAAATTGCTCTAAATTTTGTTGCTACATTAAATATGGAACCAAATTCTGAAGTCTGGCACCTCTTTGATAAAGATTCGTTCAAACTTCCAATACATAGGACCATGCTTTTAAGCTATCTCTTTATCTTTTTCTGTCAAGTATGTTGAAATAGCAGAATCCAGAATAAACAGCATAATCCTCCATGAAATTTCAGGTTTATCTTGGACACCAAAAATTTAACACACAATCTGAGAGGGCCACATTATGATTGTGTGCAAATAAATCATGCAGATTTTACCACATTTCCATCTGCAAGTAACAGAGCTCCCAAATCAGATTCCCTTAAACAGAATTTCTAAGAAGAAACTGAAGATGAGGCAAGACAAAGTCTTGAGGGATTCAAGAGCTCAGAGCTGGGGATTCAGAAGCAGGCATTCCATTCTCTTATCCTCAGAGAATTACTTTTGCTCTCAGCTTCAGCCGTTTATCAGTTTAGAGTTTCTATAAAATGCCACAGAAACTCTGACCTTGTCCACAGGGTGCACCGGTAACACAAGAGGGAGAAGGCCTTTAAGGCAGGCCTGCAGTACAGATCTTTCACACTGACAGAATCAAGTTCAAAATATTGTCTCTGAAACAATCATTGAAAATGGAGGATTAGATTTGTGTATGTTGATTAGTTTATAACATTTGTGATTTTTTGCACTGGCTATGTTCATATATGTATATATCTCTTTGTAAAAGAAATAAAAAAACTTCCATTATTTTTAAATATATTAAATATAGTAGCAATTATTCAAACAAAGTATCAATACTCTCCCATTTTCAAAGCACATATAATACATTCATTGGTTGACAGCACAGAACAACATTGTGTGTCATTTTGAGCAACAAAACTTTTAAAATTAATTTTAGATGATACAGATATCCAGAACACAATTCAGTTTAAGTGATTTTAATAATGAATTTATCAGAAACTAATAATTAAGATCAAATATATTATCACATTGAAAAGTCTATGGTAATTGCAAATGATGCTTCATAGGTATATTATTAAATTAAGTTGGAATGAATTTAATAGACTGGACACTACCCTTTTAAGATGCTGGTTATTGAACCCAAAAATTTATTTCCTTATAGACAAGCACACTTCCTCTAAACTGCATTCCCAGACACAGAATGGGATTTCCATCCAGCAGATAGGCAATAAACACTTTTTTCAGCATCATACAGAAACTTTTCCAAAACAGTCATATCACAGAACACAAGGCAAGTCTCAATATACAATATGTATTATACTATATAATATAGATAGATGGATAGATAGATAGATGATAGATAGATAGATAGATGATAGATAGATAGATAATAGATTTCCTTGCATCTTATCAGACCACAATGGAATTGAAATGGCAAAACTAACTCCATCTGGCTGTAGCTAACTTTTGCTTTCCCCTGAGTTTTTGCCAGTCATTCCCACTTTAGTCAGTCAGGCAGAACATCTCACACTGGTAGTTTCAGGGAGCACATTGTTTCTACAATACTGGGAAACTTACAAGTAGCCAGGTAGCATGTCCAGATAGCACGTCCTTATCCCCACATGTACCTGCATCTGTACTTGTTTTTTTCCTTATAGAAACTGAAAATCTCTTTATTAACTGACCTTCCCCTGGTTTGATGTAACTATGATGATTTGATGTAATTATGGTTATTGGCTTTGCCCCAGGCATGATGTAATTGTGGTTTTAAGCTTCATAAATCCTGCCCTGCTTCTCTCAGGGTTGAGAGTTCATTGGGGCATTAGCCTCCTCTCTGACCATTGGCTATCAATAAAGGACAGCTTAAGTGGCATTCCTCTGTGCATCTAACTCGGTTATTATACAATAAAATTAGAAAGTTACAATAAAAGAAAGCACAAAAATTGGAGACCAAATAATACAGTTTTGAATAAACAATGTGTCATCCAAGAAATCAGAGATTAAAGTTAAAAAATTCCTAGTAACAGAGTTGAGCATTGTGGTGCATGCCTTTAATCCCAGCACTTGGAGGCAAAGGCAGGTAAATCACTGTTAGTTCAAGGCCAGCCTGGTCTCCATAGCGAATCCAGGCCAGCTGTGGTTATAAAGAGACCCTTTCTCAAAATGAGCCCCCACCCCCCAAAAAAAATTCCTAGTAACAAACTATGATGAGAACACAATCTAGCAGAACCTCTGGGAAGCAGCCAAGGCCATACTAAAGGAACATTTATGGTGATAAACAACCTAATGTTGCACTTCAAGGCTCCTGAATACTAATAAGCATCCAATCTCAATACCTGTAAATGACAAGATATAACAAAGATTTAGGAATGAATTAATGAAATATGAAAGAACAATCTATAAAAATAACCAAACAAAGAGTTGATCTTTGGAAAAGTAAAGAAGGACTGGAGACATGGTTCAGCAGTTAAGAGCATTGGTTGTTCTTGCAGAAGACAGAGTTCAGTTCCCAGCACTCCAAGGTGGCTAAAAACCATTCCTAACTCCACTTCTACGGAATCCAAAGTCCTCTTCTGACCTCCACAGGCATTGAATAGCATGGGCGCACTTACATACATGCAGGCATAACACTTTTATACATAAAATAAAAATCATAAATAAAATATTTTTTAAAAAATAAAAGTAAAAAATATTGAGAAACCCTAGTCAGTCTGACAAAAAGAAACAGGGAAAAGAGACAACTCGACAAAATTAGAGATCAAAAGTGTGTCACTTACAACAGACTTCAATGAAACAGAATATTTACTGTAGGTTACATTCTAAGCCTGTACTCTAAAACCTAGGGAAATCTAGAAGAAATAGAAGAATTTCATAATGCATATCACCTACTAAGCTTAAAACCAGATGATATAAATAACTTAAATAGGCCCATTACAAGCAACAATATAGAAGCTAATCAAAAGTCTCCCCTCAAAGAAAAGCTTAGAAACAGGTGACTTTACCACCAAGTATAAACATTTCCAAGGAAGATCTTATACAAATTCTGCTAAATTTGATGAAAAAGAAATAAGAAAGAAAGAAGAAAATGAAGGAACACTACCAAACACCTTCTTCAAAGACAGTATTCTTCTGATACTGAAACAAAGTAAAGGCACAATGAAAAAAAAAAAAAACCAAGAAGAAACTACAGACCAATTTCTTTAATGATTGTACATGCAAAAGTCCTCAACGAAATATTTTCAAACTAAATTCAGGAACATATTAAGATCATACATTATGCTTTATTAAAGAAAAGCAAGGTTGGTTCAACATATGTAAATCAATAAACATAATATATCATTTAAAAACACTAAAGGACAGAAACCACAAGATTTTTCCAATTTATGCCTAAAAGACATTTGACACAGTTCAACATGCATGCATGATAAAAGTGTGGAGAGTTTAAGAATAGATAATGCATACCGCCTGATGCTAAAGGCTATATATAGCAATCTAGAGCAAACAGTATACTAAAAAAGACACACTGAACATGTTTCCTCTAAAATCAGGAATGAGACAAGGATGCTCACCCTCATGTCTGTTATTTAATATAGGGCTTGAATCTTATCTGTAGCAATTAGACAAAAGAAAGATATACAGGGCATTAAACAGGAAAGAAAGAAGTTAGACATTTGCTGATGACATGATTCTCTACTTTAAAGACCCTAGAGAATCTTCTAGAAAATTCCTAGACTGAAAAAAACATTTAGAGTAAAGTTGCAGGATCCAAATCAATATATAAAAGGAGCTTTCTTCTAGACAACATGCTCTCAGAGAAAGAATCTAGGAAAAATATCCCATTCAAAATACTGCCACCAAAAATTAAGTAATCGGAATATGCCTAGAAAAATAAAAATAAAGACCTCTGCAAGGGTCAATCAAGATGCTGAAGAAGGAAATCAAAGAAGACACAAGACAATGGATATTAAAAGTGCTACCATATGACCCAACTATATGACTCCTGAGAATCTACCCAGAGAACTCCATACCTGCTATAGATATATTTGTATCTCCATGTTTACTACTGCTCTATTCAACTATAACAAGGAGATGGAACCAGCCTAGTTATCCATTAACAGAAGAATTAATAATGAAAATCTTATACATATATAAAATGGAATATTATTCGGTTCTAACAAAATCAAAACACAAAATTAGCAAGAAAATAGATGGACCTAAAATGCATAATATTAAGTGAGATCACTCACTCTTGGAAAGCAGAAAGCTGATGTGTATCCTAGCCTATAATTTAACCAAGTGGATGAACAGTGCTTTATTGATTTTACTTCCTGGCTTATATTCAGCTACTTTTCTTTTTTAAATATTTTATTAATCTTTATCTTATGTGTATGAATGTATTGCCTACATGTAGATAAGTGAACCTGTGTAGTATGATGCCCTCTGAGGTCAGAAAAGGGAGTCGAGACAGGAGGACTAGCTATCCCATTCCCCTCATCACTGTCCTTGAAAGCCTTTTTTAACAGGTTGGCACCTATTTATTAAACCCAAATCCCAGGACTACCTTCCCAAACCAGATTATCCAGTCATGCTACCATATATCTCACCCAGGCAGCCCCCTCACCACCAAATTCCCAGCCTCAGGATCAAGCAGACAGACATGCTCAGCCAGGACTCTGAACCAAAATTATATTTTAAAAGAGCAGAGTATAAATTCCTGTTCAACACATAACTGACAACACAAAAGTACAAATAATATGAAAAACCAGGAAAAATATGTCCTCCAAGAAACTCACGAGTTGTAAAGAAGGGCAGAACATTGAGAACCACCATATAGAACTCCAGGACACAGAATATAAAAGAACAATCATAAACATGATCAAAGAATTACAAGAAAACACAGGCAAACAACTCAAAGAATTCAGAGGAAAGGCATAAACTTTTTACAGAAGCTCAAGAATATGCAAATATGCAGATTAATGAAATATAAAAATAATTCAGAATTTGAAAAGCAAATTCACTAAAGAGATAGAAGTAGTGAAGAAAAACCAAATGGAAATGAACACGGGACTCAAAGACCCAATAAACCACGTAGAAACAACAGAGAAACAGCATTTCATTAATTCTCACAAGCAGAATGAATGAAATGGAAAACAGAATATGGAGACTGGAGGATAAAGTTAAAGATCTGGACTCCTTAAGCAAAGACTAAGCAAAATTTAAAAAACCACAGGAATGGAATACTCAGGAAATGTGGGACAACATGAAATGACAAAATTTATGTATTATAGGCATACAGGAAGGAAAAGAAAACTAAACTAATGGCATCGAATAGATCTTCAATAGGATTATAGAGGAAAACTTCCCTAAATTAAGGAAAGATATATCTATAGAGATTAAAGAAGCACAGAGAACACCATTAAGACACGATCAGAACAGAAAGTCCCCACAACATATCACAGCAAAGGCAGACAGATCTCTGCCAGTTCAAGGCCAGCCTGGTCTCCATGGTCAATCCAAGACAGCTGGGACTACAGGGAGACCCTGTCTCAAAAAGACAAAAAGAAATGTACAGAACAAAGAGAAGGTATTGAAAGCTGATAGAGAAAAACAAGTTACACATAAAGGAAAATCCATCAGAATAACAGTTGACGTTCCAATGTACACTGTGACAGCCAGAAGAGCCTGGAGCAAAGTATTCCCAGTTCTAAACAACCATGGATGCCATCCCCAAATACTTTATCCAGCAAAACTATCTATCAAGGTTGAAGGGGAACAGAAATTTTTCCATGACACAAATAGGCTAAAAAAATTTGTGTCTTCCAAACCAGCACTACAGAGAACACCCAAAGCAATACAAAGGACTGAAGAAAAGAATGGGTGTGCCCAAAAGAAATTAAAGGCATATGAATGGAAACACAAAATAGGGCCACAAACACAAAGAAATTAAGATGACAGTACACAATCCGCAACTTTTAATATTAACACTAAGTATCAATTGCCTCAACTCCCCTGTCAAATGACATAGGCTGGCGCAATGGATCAAGAAAGAAGATCCATCTTTTGTTGTCTTCAAAACACTCATCTCACCTTCAAGGACAGACACTAACTTAGAGTGAAAGGATGGAAAAAAAAAAAAAATTCCGAGCAAATGGCCCTAAGAAGAAAGCAGGGGTTGCAATTTTAATATCCGACAAAATAGACTTCAAATTAAAACTCATCAGAAGAGATAAGGAGGGTTATTTCATCTTAATCAAAGGAACAATTGACCAAGAAGATATTACAGTCATGAACATTTATGCATCAAACTCTGGAGCATCCAATTACACAAAATTAGTAATCCAGGACTATAAAATAACATTTGGCACCAACTCAGTGAAAATGGACAACTTTAATACCGCATTTTCTTCAATAGACATGGCAACTGAACAAAGAATAAACATGGAGATATTAGAATTAAATGACATATTATACGAAATGGACCTAACAGATACATACAGAATATTCCTACCAACCACCAAAGAATACACTTTCTACTCAGCCACTCATGCAAGTTATTCTAAAACTGACCACATTCTGGAGTAAGAACAAATCTCAACAAATACAAAAAAAAATAAAAATTGAAATAATTCCATGCCTTCTATAAAACCACAGTGCAATAAAGCTTATAATCAACAGCAAAAGAAGCTGTAGTAAATACATGAACTCATGGAGATTAAACATAACAACAGACACTAAAAAACTCCAAAACATTGTAAGGGAATACTTTAAAAATCCATACTCCATTAAATTTGAAAGCCTAAAAGAAATGAATGAATTCCTAAAATTATGGCCACCACAAATGTTAAACCAAGAGGAGCTCAACGGCCTAAAAAGACTCATAACAAATAAGGAAACTGAAACAGTAATACAAAACCTCCCAACTAAAAAAAACCCAGGCCCAGGTGGACTCACAGCAGAATTCTGCCATACATTCAAAGAAAATCTACAACCAATACTGCTTAAATTATTCAAAAAGATAGAAACAGAGGGAGAAGTACCAAACTCCTTCTATGAAGCCAGTATCATTCTAATTCCAAAACCAGGTAAAGACACAACAAAAAAGAAAACTATAAACCCAATCTTTAATGAACATAGATGCAAAGATACTCAACAAAATACTTGCAAATGGCATGTAGACACACATCAAAAAGTTCATTCACTATGATCAAGTCGGCTTTATTCCAGAGATGCAGGGATGGTTCAAAATCCGTAAGTCAAAAACTGTATTAAAACATATAAATGGGCTTAAAGACAGAAACCACACAGTCATCTCAACAGATACAGAAAAGGCATTTGACAAAATCCCACGTGCATTTATGTTAAAAGTCCTAGAAGGAAGTGATCTGGATGGAACAAATCTCAACATAATTAAAGCTGTATGCTCCTGAACATGTGTCTACTCCTGAATCAAGAATGAATCAAAGAAGAAATTAAGAAAGAAATAAAAGTATTCCTGGAACAAAATGGAAATGAGAATCCAACACAACAAAACCTCTGGGACACCCTAAAATCAGTCCTAAGATGAAAGTTTATAGCTTAGTGCCTACATTAAAAAATCAGAAAGAGCACAAATAAAGGGTTGGTAATAAAACTCAAGGCCCTGGAAAGCTAGACCAAACCAACCCCAAACCTTTCAGGTGAGAAAAAATAACAAAATCAGAGTACAAATTAATGAAATAGAAACAAATAAAATAATACAAAAAATTACTGAATCTAAGAGCTTGTTCTTTGAAATGTTAAAGATAGAAAGATGCTTAGTACAGTTAACCAAAAGAAAGAAAATTAACGAAATCAGAGATGAAAGGGGCAACATGACAACAGACACCAAAAAAATCCAAAACATTGTATGGGAATACTTTAAAAATCTATACTCCATTAAATTTGAAAACCTAAAGGAAATGGATGAATTCCTAAAATCATGACCACCAACAAAATCAAACCAAGAGGCGATCAACAGCCTAAACAAACCCATAATGAAAAAGAAATTGAAACACAAATACCAGAGAACCTGAGAATTCAGGGGACACCCTGACAACCTTCAGATCCTGCCTCCACATGGTGGTGGATTTCCCCTAACTGGGCCATACCACTCCCCTACCTGTGACTTTGTAAGGTCCCTCCCAATGCCCCAGGTCAGATCTGGCTTTGATAGGCTAAGGCTAATATCTTAGCAGACAGCCTGAGAGGGTGGGTTTGACCTCCTTTGGGGTAGCAGCTCAGAGCTCAACAGACCACCATAAGGTTGACAATGGCATGGAACTGCCTGAGAGAGCCAGGATCTTGCCTCCACGTGGTGAAGGAAGCTGAGTGTACCTGATGGGAGATGAATTGGGCTCTGTGGGGACCCCTGAATAGCTAATCTGAAGCCAGCAATTCCCTCCAAAATAAATCTGAGAGAACCTGAACCCTGTACCAACCGGCTTTACATAGCAAATAAAGAAATGATCTAAGCACCCAGATAATATAAACAGAAGCTTACTTCAAATTAATTCTCATATCAGAATCATAAACAAAAGAAATTCACATTCCAAAACCACAACAAAAGAATAACAAAATGGAAAGCCAAAACACTATGTCCCCACCAAAGCTCACCAATCCTGTAGAAGAGTTCTACAAGAAGAACCCCCTAGAGATAACCCAAACACTGAATTGAAAAGAACAATCACAAACATAATCAAGGAATTCAATGAATTTAAAGAACATAGGAACAAACAAATCAAAGAGATAAAAGAAGAGAGGGCTAAACTTCTGAAGGAATTCACAAAAGAGAAACACTGAAGAAAACACAGGCAGAAATGAAGAAAGTGAAAAACTCAATAACCCAACTAGAAACAACAGGGGAAAGCCTCACCTCTAGAATGAATGAAATGGAAAACTGAATATCAACACTGGAGGATAAAGTTGAAGAATTGGACCACTCAAGGAAAGAGTATGGACAGTTTTAAAAAACCCAGGAATGGAATATGCAAGAGATGTGGGACAACATGAAAAGACCAAATCTACAGATCATAACAATAAAGGAAGGAGAAGAATTTCAGGTTAATGGTGTTAACCAGATCATAAACAGGATTGTAGAAGATATTTCCCCAAAATTAAGGAAAGAAATCCCCATACAAATACAGGAAGCACATAGAACACCAAACAGACAGGATCAGAAAAGAAACTCCTCATGACATCAGTAGAAACACTAAATGTACAGAACAAAGAGAGAATACTGAAAGCAGCAAAAGAAAAACAAGCCACATACAAAAGAAAGCCCATCAGAATTACAGCTGACTTATCAATGCAAACTATGAAAGCCAGAAGACCCTGGACCAAGGTATTTCCAGTTCTGCATGACAATAGATGCCAGCAAAAATGTCTATATTAGTTGAGGGGGAAAGAAAAATCTTCCATGACATGAATAGCCTGAAAGAATACATGTCCACAAAAACCAGCCCTTCAAAGAATACTTGAAACAATAGAGAGGGCAGAGAGAGAAGCAACTATACCCTAGCGGCAATGGAAGAAAATAAACAAAAATATAATCTAGGAAACACAAAATTAAACAGAGAACATAAACAGCAATCAAAATGATGGCAACTAATACACACCTTTCAATAATAACCTTAAATGTCAATGGACTGAACTCCCCAGTCAAAAGACACAGGCTAAGCAAATGGATTAAGAAACAAATCCATCTCTTTACTGTCTGCAAGAAGCCCATCTCACCTTCAAGGATAGACACTACCTTGAGGAAAAAGGATGGAAAAGAATATTCCAAAGAAATGGCAATAAGAAACAAGCAGAGGTTCCAATTATGATATCTGACAAAATAGACTTCAAAGTAAAACTAATCACAAGAGATAAGGAGGGTCACTTCATTCTGATCAAAGGAACAGTTAACCAAGAAAATATTACAATCCTTAACATATATGCACCAAATTCTGGTGCATGCAAATTCATAAAAACAACACTACAGGGTTTTAAGACACAGATTAACCCCAACTCAGTAACAGCAGGGAGCTTCAATACCCCACTGTTTTCATTAGATAGGTCAACTGGACAAAGAATAAACAGAGAGACATCTAAATTAAATGATAACATACATCAAATGGACCTAACAGACATCTTTCAATTATTCCACGCAAACACCAAAGAGTTTCTATTTGGCACCTAATGGAACTTTTTCAAAAATTGACCACATACTGGGCCACAAAACTAACCTCAACAAATAGAAAAAAAATAAATAAATAATTTCATGCATTCTGTTGGACCACAAATTGATAAAGCTCAAAATCAACACTGCTGGAAGCCTTAGTCACTACAGGAACTCATGGCGATTGAACAACACACTCCTAAACAATGAGTGATTCAAAGGAAAAATTAAGAAAGAAATAAAAAGAATTCCTGGAATTCAACAAAAAAGGATAATACAACACAACACAACTTCTAGAACACATTAAAATCAGTCTTAAAAGGGAAGTTTATAGCTCTAAGTGCCTACATTAAAAATTTGGAAAGAGTACAAATAAACTCAAGACACTGGAAAGGCAAGAACAAACGAAACCCATACCCAGAAGAAGAGAAGAAATAGCAAAAATCAGAGCAGAAATGAATGAAATAGAAACAAAGAAAACAATAGAAAGAATCAATGAATCTAAGTGGTTCTTTGAAAAGGAATAAAGCTAAACAAAATAGACACACCCTTAGCCCAGTTAACCAAAAGAAAGAAAGAATAAATCCAAATCAATAAAATCAGAGATGAAAGGGGAAACACCACAACAGACACCCAAAAGATCCAGACCATTATAAGGGAATAGTTTAAAAACCTATACACTACTAAATCTGAAAGTCTAAAAGAAATATGGATGGATATCTGAAATCATGGGAACATCCAAAGTTAAAACAAGATCAGATCAACAGTTTAAACAGACCCATAACATACAAGGAAATTGAAACAGTAATATAAAGCCTCCCAACTAAAAATAGCCCAGACCCAGATGGATTTACAGCAGAATTCTACCAGACATTTAAAGACCGCCAGCTACTTAAATTATTCAAAATGATTGAAACAGAGAAAGAACTCCCAAATTCCTTCTATGAAACCAGCATCACTCTAATACCCAAACCGGGTAAAGACACAACCAAAAAAGAAAACTATAGACCCATATCCCTAATCAACATAGATGCCAAAATTCTCAACACAATGCTTTCAAACCACAAACAGATACATATCAAAAATATCATTCACCATGATCAAGTAGGCTTTATCCCAGAGATGCAGGGATGGTACAATATATGCAAGTCAATAAACATCATTAATCATATAAATGGACTCAAAAACAAAAGCCACATTGTCATCTCAATAGATGCAGAAAAGGCTTTTTTGACAAATTCAGCACAGATTTATGTTTAAAGTCCTAGAGGGAATTGGACTGGAGGGAACACACTTCAATATAATTAAAGCTATATACAAGAAATCCACAGCCAATGTGATTCTTAATGGAGAAAAACTGGAAGCATTCCCATTAAAATCAGGAACCAGAAAAGGATGTCCACTATCTCCACTCCTTTTCAACATAGTGCTTGAAACTTTTGCTAGAGAAATCAGACAGGAGAAGGAAATTAAAGGAGTACTAACTGGAAAAGAAGAAGTCAAACTATCACTTTTTGCAGATGATATGATGCTATACCTGAGATCCCAAAAGTTCCACCAGAAAACTCCTAGAACTGATCAATACTCTTAGTATAGTGGCAGGTCATAAAATCAATCTACAAAAATCAGTAGCCTTTTTATATACCAATAACAAGAAATTTGAGGAAGAATACAGGGAAATGCTCCAATTCACAATTGATGCAAAAAAATTAAAATCTCTTCTACTAAATCTGACCAAAGACACGAAAGGTCTCTATAATGAAAAATTTAAATTATTAAAGAAAGAGATTGAGGAAGACACCAGGAGATGGAAGGACCTCCCATGTTCATGTATTTGAAGAATTAATATTGTGAAAATGACCATCCTACCAAAAGCAATATATAGATTCAATGCAATCCCAATCAAAATCCCTGTGAGATATTTCACAGAATTAGAAAATTGCATCCTTAAACTCATATGAAGGCACAAAAGACCCAAGATAGTCAAAGCAACCCTGAGCACAAAGAGAACTGCTGGGAGGATTACTATACCAGATCTCAAAGAATACTACAGAGCCATAGTCATAAAAACAGAATGGCACTGGAGGAAAAACATAAACATAGATCAACTGAAAATCATTGAAGACCCAAACCTGAGTACATGCAATTTCAGCCATCTGATATTTGACAAATGTGACAAGAACACACAATGGAGGAAAGACAGCATCTTCAACAAATGGTGCTGGCAAAACTGGATCTCCACCTGTACAAAACTGGAACTAGATCCTTTCGCTTTGCACAAAAGTCAATTCTAAATGGATCAAAGACCTCAATGTGAAACTGGAAACCCTGAAACTATCAGAAGAAAATATTGGCAGCAACTTACAAGATATAGGTGAAGGAAAGAATTTTCTAAATCAGACAGAAGTTGCTCAGGAATTAAGGGACCTCATTAAACTAAAAGGGTTATGTACAGCAAAAGAAACAATAAAAAAAGTGAAGAGAAAATCCAGAGAATGAAAAAAATTTTCACCAGTGACACATCTGACAGAGGTTTAACATCCAGAATATATAAAGAACACAAAAAACAAAGAATGAGAAACTAAATAACCCAATTAAAAGATGGGCTAAAAATCTAAACAGAATTCTCAAAGGAAGAAATAAAGATGGCTAAGAAACATCTCAAAAAGTGTTCAACATCATTAGTAATTAGGGAAATGCAAATTAAAATCACCCTAAGATACCACCTTACCCCAATCAGACTGGCTAGGATCCAGAGAAAAAATGATACCAAATGCTGGCAAGGATGTGGAAAAAG
>NW_008353598.1:1432779-1442266 GCF_000622305.1 Nannospalax galili | reverse complement strand
GTCACTATGGAAGCAACGTGGAGATTCCTCAAAAAGATAGAAACAGATCTACTGCATGACCCAGTCTTACCATTTGGGTACATACTCAATGAACTCTATCCTAAGACAGAGATATGTCATCAACCATGTTTGTTGCTACTCTATTCACAATAGCTAAGAGATGGAAGCAACCTCAGTGTCCCTCAACTGACGAATGGTTAACAAAATGTGGTATATTTACACAATGGAGTTCTATTAAGCAGTAAAGAAAGATGAAATAATGAAATTTGCAGGTAAATGGATGGATCTAGAAACTGTTATACTAAGTGAAGTAACACTGAATAAGAAAAACAAATGATGTATGTTCTCCATCGTATGTGGCTCCTAGAACCAAGTCCTTTTAAATTCCAAGTCCTTTCACTAAGATGATGCTATGCAGCAGTCCCTTCTGCATGAAATAACTACCATCATCACGACTTCAGCTGAGCCTGATTGCTAAACAGAACCACAACTGGGCTTGTTGACAGTTGTTCTCATTCTTTTAACTACGCCAACAGCTGTCAAAAAACCTGAAAGCAAATTCTGAATTCATCACTTTAGAGTCCAGCCTTGGAAGACAAGAGAAAAATGAGGAGAACTCGATAGAGGGAATCTTTTGGAAATCCTTGTCAAGAAATTCCAATGGATTCTCATATGAACCTTATGAAAATTGCCCTGTTCTGACTTTTTTCTAATTCCCTGTCTAGAACTTGTAATGCTAATTACTCTTGCCTTTACTTCTCTTTCACATCTTCCATTCATGATTCAAGGACTTTCTTCTCCCCTTAAAGACAGAAGTTTTGCAATTTGGGAGTCTTTTAGATAGACCCTCTGAAAGGGTACTCCAGTTGCTTCACCCTGCATCCCTGTTCAGCATGGAAGAAGCCAGAGTGGTCTGCATCCCTATTCCTTATTGGCAATTTGGGTAACCCCTTCAGAGGATGGTGTGATAAGAATAGGAGGCAGGAATTGGTTAGGCAGTTAGGGTAAAAAGACCACAAAGAAATGTAGACCCATATCTTTACTGAACATATATTATAGGGACCCTTGACAACCCCTTGGGTCAGGGAGAGTTGGTGCAGAGTCACGACATAGACACCGGGAGTCAGGTGAGAAGCAGGCAGTGCGAGCAGCTGCAAACTCATTTATTGCCAAAACAGGGTGTGCCTATATACCCCTCCCTGTGTCCCATTGGTGCCCGATGGTTTCTTCTGGTATTGTGTCTTCTCATTGGTCTGCAGCATCTGATGTTGCAGCGTCATCCATATCCAGGCTCGGAGGCAGGATACAGGTTGGCAAAAGGGAAAGTGGGCTACAGCACATGCACAGTCAGGCTATCACGCACTTCCTCCTACATATCCACTCTTTTTTGGTTTTTGGTGACCTCAGTAAGAGCCGAGATTCTTTGCCTTGACATTGTTGACACTACCTCAGAGGGCCCCCAGCATGATGGACCATGCCTATCTTAGGTTAACTTGCCAAGCAAGTTCTTACCCATCATTGACTACCAAACCTTGAAGGGTGACACCTCTGGAGAGGTCACCAGGGTGAGAGGAAGACTGTTTATATCATGGCTTCACAAATCTCCATGAGCCAGACCTGCACCACTTTATGAGGGGGACCTTGCCTCAGGTTCTCTAAGGCCATCAGAACCTAGAGAGTGGTCTTGTTGACAGCTTATTGGCATCAGATATGTTGTAAAAGGCACCCATCTGTAGTCAAACCGGATGGGGAGGTATCTTCTTCCTTTACAGGTCCGTTGGTAGCAGGTCTCATGTCGCAGGCCTGGATCCATATGGGAGAGGTGGAATCCTGTGGGAAAACACAAACATAACTTCACCCCCATGTGGGTTTTTACCATAGGAGTGTAACCAGATCACACCAGCTAACAATGAGAAAGGGTGTACTGAGAGGCAAGAAGTCCAATGTTTGTAAGCCGGGCTGAGGCCTTGTTCATTAAACATGAGGAAATTGATATGGAATAATGCCTCAGTGAGGGCCAGGTGTGGATCGCACTTGACGTCAGGGGAAGTGATCTTAGCCAGAAGAGACTTGAGAGTGTGATTAGTTTTCTCAACAATAGCTTGGCCTTGAGGATTGTAGGGAATGCCATGAGTACGTTTAATATTCCAGGAGGTCATGAAAGCATTGAGGTGTTGAGATGTGTATGTCGGGCCCAGGGCACTCCCATTACCAACATGGCCGAATTCATTGCTTTAATAACATGGGAGGCCCTTTCTCCAGTAAAGGCTAGAGCATACATGAAAGAGAAGCAAGTGTGTATTATTACATGTACATACTGCAGATTGCCAAAGGGAGGATGATGGGTGACGTCCGTCTGCCAGATGACGTTGGGCAATAGACCACGGGGATTAACCCCGCCCCTATTCAGGGGGACTATAGGAGCCAAAGGAGCACACGTGGTGCATGTCTGTGCTAAGTGTTTGCATTGGGACATTGGCAAATCTGGGAGTAATTTACATATACTTTGAGTGGTTAAGTGGAACTGCTGGTGTAGAGCATGCACCTGTTCCAATAAACTGGTATTTACAAGCATAATCATGGCATCAGTTTTTCCATTGCCTTTGGATAGAATCCCAGGGATGTTAGAATGAGATCATATGTGAGAGATATACCAGGGGTGAGACCTCTGTTCTAGACAGTCTTGTAGTGTCTGCATAGTCAGATGTAAGGGATCAGAGGTCTGTTTTATGGAGGAGAAGGATAGGACACAGACTGCCTGGGCAGCATTCAGGCTGTCTGAGAAAATATTGACAAATTCGTTTTGACATTCAGTGAGAACTTTAAGCAGAGCTAACAGTTCACCCAGCAGCACAGAGCCAGGATTGGGGATAATGTGAGTGACATCATTACTTCCAGAGCGTTGAATCAGAACACCATACCCGTGTTTTTTGGTGTCTAAAAAGGCCATGGCTGCTCCTGGAATAGGGGTTGAGGAGGGGAAGGAGTAAGGTTTGACTTCAGTAGGGAGAGAGGCAAGGGCAACAAGGCTTTTGTCTTGGTGTGGATGATTATCAATGGCCCCTGGGAACCCTGTCACCATATCTTGGAAGCTAATGGAGTCTTCCCAGAGTGCTTGGGAGTGCCGTATGAAGAAGGGGAGTATAAGCACATTGGGTTCCCGATTAAAGGTTCTGTGAGCCAGGGTGCGAGCCTTTAAGCCTAGGTGGAAGGTCTATTCAAATTTGGAGGTCAACTCATGAAGGTCCAAAAAAGCCTGATGGACCCACATCAGGGGCCCCTTTTGCCAGAGGACTCCTAGAAATCCAGTGGCTGTCCTAAGAATTATGGCAAGCAAAGGAGTCTCCAGGTCATGTCTCTCGAGAGAGGCAGAGGAAGGAAGGTCACTAACTTTATCCAGGAGTATCCTGGTCTCAGGTGTCAGGGAGACCCTATGAGAGGGACTGTTGTGGCCCTCTAGGAGAGCGAACAAAGCACACATGTCATCCGAAGGGATAGGAAGGAAAGGCTTAAGCCAATTAACAGTATCACAGAGCTGTTGAAATTCAGCCAGCGTATACATTGGTTGAACCCAAATATGGAAGGTCAGGGACAAATAGTTTTGGCAGTGGAGTGACCCAGGAATGCATAGGGAGGGGCAAATTGGTTTTTTTCAGTAGCGACTCTCAGATTTAATTTAGCCAAATCATGGAGGAGAGACTTGGTAGTCTTCCTCAGACAGACAAGGTCAGGATGCGCAATAAGACCACCTTCCATGTAATGGACAAGGAGAATGTCTGTTGGAAGTCATCTCATGGCCTGAGCAACATATAGCTGACAGATAGTTGGGCTATTTTTCATGCCTTGTGGCAGTACTTTCCAGTGGAATCTCTGGGCTGGCTTGTGAATGTTGGGTTCCCAGACTGTGAACGTGAAACAGCATCTATCTTGAGGAGCCAAGGGAATTTGGAAAAAACAATGCTTGACATCTATGATAATAATGTGATGAGAGGGCAGGAGGACACTGGGGTGAGGCAGGCCAGGCTGGGTTAAGCCCATTTTTTCCACCTGGTCATTAACAGCCCATAAATCTTGTAGGAGTCTATAGTGACCTGACTTTTTCTTTATCACAAAAATGGGAGTATTATGTCTACCGGTAGAGGGTTCTAGAGGTCAGAGGTCAAGTTGTTCCTGGAACAACTCTTTAAGGCCAGATAATTTAGGGTCAATGACAGGCCACTACTCCACCCAAATGTCATTGTCAGAGAGCCAAGTTAATGAGATGGGACAAGGGAGCCCATCAGATGGCCTCTCTGGGAGGGCAGTGGCCTTTAGAAATGGGGGTGCAGACTATCCAGAGAAGGGCATCCTGACAGGCTTATTTTGTCATGGGTAAGGATATCATCCTAAAAGGCACAATTGTCAGTAGTCAAGACCACCCCTATTTCTTCCAAAATGTCCCTCCCCCACAAGGTGCGTGACACATCAGCTATTATGGTGGAGAATGAGCCCTGGTCTCCATCAAGGTCCTTCCAATGGACAGGTCATACAGTTGTCTTAGTCTCCTGGTGGCCTCCCACACCAGTAATGGGGGGGGGCAGGTCTGAATTTCCAATGGGGAAAGCAGAGAGTTTCAGTAGTTGTAACAATAGTAACATCTGCTCCAATATCTACAAGGCCTTTAATGGGTGAACTGTCAAGATAGATGGTCATCATTGGGGAGTGATTAAAAACAGGGAGGGTCCAAAATACCTGTGAGCTAGTAGCATCTGCTCTTACTGGTGGGGCTGAGAGGTTCCCCTCTGGGAGTTTAAAGGGGCAGAGTCACCCTGTGGCTGGGAGCATCAGTCTTTTGCCCAATGAAATCCTTTTTTGCACTTGGGACAGCGGGTCTTAGGATGAGCCCCAGGACAGTTTCGGTGCAAGTGGCCAGGTTTGCCACAACCCCAGCAAGTTTTATCAGAGGGGGAGGCAGGTGCCGATGGCTGCTGTCGGCCTGCCAGCAATGCATCTAGAGAGGCAGTCAATGCCTCAATAGGGCCAGCGCAAGGGTCTAGATCTTTAGTGGCAAGTACCCATTTGTGAATGTCATCACTATGGACCACCACCACAGCATTACGGGTGGATGCATTAAGGCCTTCCCAAGTCAGTTGCTTAATGAGCAGGTAGGGACAGACTTGACCTGCCATTCTACCACGCCTGTGACCTGAGTAAGGAAGTCAGTGAAAGACTCACCGGACTGTTGGACCAGATTGCGAAAGTAAGCAGATGGGTCACGAAGGGTGCATGCCTTAAGAACCTTAAAGGCAAGGTCAGAGATATGCTGGTAATCTGGTAATATGCATGCAAGCCAATGGTGGATTGGGACACAGGATCTATGTAGTGTCCATGGCCCGTAAGCATATCTAGGGTGATGTTAAGACCATACTGTAAATTGAGGCATGCTTGGGTTTCCACCTGGTTGCCATATGCTGAATGCCAACTTTAAAAAACAGAGGGATCCAGCACAGTCTTAAGGAGATTGTACCAATCGTAGTGAGTCTGGAGTTGCATGGCCCATTGACGAAGGACCTGCTCAAAATAGAGGGAGTCAGGTCCAGACTCATTGGTGGCCTTGCAAATGAGGGAGACATCTGCCAGCGGGGTGGGAATACAAGGCTGACACGTAACAATTATCTAACAGAAAGCCAATATTAAGATAATGTATTATTGTTACCCTGTTGCACATTGATGGGCATTGTATAGACACAATGTTATGGAATGCACAAAACACAGTATCTAAAATATACTGGCCATACAAGTGCACTTTGGTTTTGATTCCTCTATCTTGGTGATTGCCTGCCTGGGACTTGAAGTTTGCTACTGCTGACCCACCCCACAGAGAGTATTATAGAGGAGGTTTCTAGCCTGAAGAAAGAGCAAAACTTAAAGAACAAAAAGGACAATTCTAAGTTGGGGGGTCTTTATAAGTGTGGGGGAGTTGGAAGAAGAGAAGCAGGGTGGATTCTGGCCTTCAACAATGGACAGTTCAGATTAAAGAGAAAACTTAAAAGCTAATAGTTCATCAGTAAATTATGCTCTATCTAGAGAGTGAATTTTAAAATGTCTTAACCCCACCCCCCTCTCTCTCATCAAGGATTGTTGAATACTCCACTCAACTAAACAATGGTGGCAGTGTAGAAAAAAGACAACCAAGCAAATTATAATACTGCAATTTTTCTGAATCATAAAGCTTTTATGTAAACATAAAAAATTACTTAAGACTACATAAACCAAATGGTAAGAAGCAACAGAAAAAAATGAACAAAGTAAAAATATAACTTATTTAAATAGATCAAGAGAAATGGTACACCTCTAAATAGATCAATGAGGCAAAAAGTATAAAACACAAATCCCCAAAACAATGCATTATTGCACCAACTTTAAAACAATACTATATGAACACCATAAAGAAAATAAATGCAGTGTTTTCAAAGAAAAGTACAACATGACTCAACAGGCTGAATAAAAAGAATTTAAAATTTCTTCAGCACTTTAAAGTTACTGTAATTAACAATAACGACTGACTTAAAAAGGGAAAAAGGGGGATAAAAAGTATATTAACACCTCCAGAACAAATGAATTGATTGAAAATCCTCATGGGCTGGAGAGATGGCTCAGCAGTTAAGAGCACAGGCTGTTCTTGCAGAAGACCCAGGTTTGAATCCCAGCATCCATATGGCAGCTAACAACCATTCATAACTCCAGTTCTAGGGGATCCAATGGCTTCTTCTGACCTCCGCGGGCATTGCACCATGCCGGTGCACTTACATATGTACAGGCAATGCACTCATACACATTTAAAAAAAATCAATATCCTTCAAGTATCTGAGGAATCTTCCTTAACCTGATGAAAAGTAGCCCTGGCATAGCTAGTACCCAGCTCCTACTGTTGGCACCATCTCATTGGTGAAACACTGAAGATTCCCCCTTTAGATGGGAGAAAAGTATGTCAGCTCTCAACAACTGTATTCAATACTATAGAAGAGGTCATAGATAGGCAGTTCCAGTTCCATATGCCATATGCTAAAGGAGAGAGAGAGAGACAGAGAGACAGAGAGAGAGAGAGAGAGACAGAGAGACAGAGAGAGAGACAGAGACAGAGAGACAGAGAGAGACAGAGACAGAGAGAGACAGAGACAGAGAGACAGAGAGAGACAGAGACAGAGAGACACAGAGAGACACAGAGAGAGACAGAGAGAGAAACACAAAAGTCAGAAAGAGGTAAATGCCTCTGTTTTAATAACCTAGTTACATATCTTAAAATACTCTTAGGAATACACCAAACAAATAGTAAAGATGATTAGTGAATTGAACATAGTTCCAGATTATAAATTAATTTTAAAATGTCATTGTACTTTATGAAAAGCAGGAAACAACTGGAAATGAATAAATAATCATATTCACAGTTGCCATGAAACTCATAAAATCTTTTAGAAATAATTTCAAAATAAGTGGACAATATTTAAAAGGGTATGTGGAGCAGATTCCAATCTGTATCTCCCTCCCTCCTCTCTCTTCACCTCTCATTCATTCCTTTGTCCTCTAGACAGTTTAGTTTCTACTTTCATTATATATATATATATGAATGCATATATAGGCAATATTTTATGTGCTATAATAAAAATCCAGGATTTGGACAGTTGTAGTTGCTCATGCTTCAATCTCAGAACCCAGGAGGCAGAGGCAGACAGATCTCTGTTAGATTAAGACCAGCTTGGTCTACATAGTTTGTTCCACATCAGCTGGGACTATATGGAGATGCTATCTCAAAAGACTAAAAAAAGAAATTTTAATTTTAATTCACTTAATAGTATTATCTCCAATTGTCTGCAAACAAAATAACTTTGTTCTCTAGGAATAAAAAAGTCAATTGAACAAAATTAAATCTTAGCCCCTATTTCACACTGCTAAACAAATACTCATTTTTAAATACCTTATTGTTGCAAATAAACACACAAACTAATTCCAGGAAGACTTTAGAAGTGGCTACACACACAAATCTTTGTCTGTGGAAAAAGTTTCTGTCACGAAAATTAGTCATAAAGATTGCTATATTAGACTCCATTAAATTAAGAACTACTGCTCATAAAATATGCCTTTATGAAAATGAGTAAACAGCAACAAACTGAGCAAAAATATTCATAAAGTATATCTCTAATAAATGGTTAGTACCTAAGTTTTATGAAGGATCATTAAAAACATCTCTGGCAAATGGGAGATTTTAAAATTTGCTCTAAGAGGAAATGTAGGACTCAGAGCCTGAAGAGGCCTACTGAGCCTCTTCCAGTCACCGATCTGTTGGATGGCTTTCCCACGCCTGAGGAATCCATGATGATTCCTGGACTCCCCACTAAAGTGGATGAAATGGTACTTAATCCTGAAATGAGATGTTAAAATGGGACTGTGAGGTTTATTTGCATACCTGCTTTGTATTGCAATCAGTTTCTATTTATCTTCTCTTCACTGACCCCACAGGGCAGTTCTTGCATGATGAATACAGCATCAGAACATAAATGCTGTCTTGGGCTCTTAGGAACCCATGAGGACATCTCATACTTTGCTTTCACAATGAAAAGTCTAAACTTGTTTTGCTGCTTTTTGTTTGTTTTAAGACATATGAGAAAAGGCCTTTCTGTGATCGGTCAGCTTCTTTGGGGTTGGAGGAATTTTGACTAAAATTGTATTTGAAGACAGAATGTCTGCTGAGGTTCTTAATGTCAGAATGATGAAGATAGGTTCTACTGTGTGGATCTGGTTCGTGACTCCCAAGTGCCACACTCAATTATCAAGCTGGACTCTTCTGACATTCAACACGGTGATCGAATTTAATCACTAGAATATTTTACTGTTTTTTAATATTTCTAATTTTAGCAGTTGATACTGTTGTTGACTTAATGTATACATAAATAAAACATTTGAATTACTCAGCTGTCAAAATTATAACATAACAGTAGTCAAAAAAAAAAAAAACCTTGCTTCCATTGCAAAATCATCTACCCATCATGTTGACTAGTTCCTAATTTGTGACATTTAGATATACGTCTGGGACTGGGATACAAGTTGTATTACTTTTTCTTTAAACAAAATATGTGATATCCTACATACACAGTTGCATTCACTGACAAACGTGTCCTAGCAATCCTTTACCCTGAGTATATATTCCCATGGATAATATTCCCCTGTGGGGGAATTCACCTAGTTTATTTAATCCCTACACTGAATAAACATGTTGCCCACATTTGTGTAGGTGAATCTTTCAGCTACATTTATAGAAACCACCTGTTGAATCCAGTGTACATGGAATAACAAGTTTTTTAGATTTTGCCAAATAATTCTCTCTACATAAACTTTCATCAATTTGTGCCTCAACTAACAATGTACCAGAGCCATTAACTCTCCAAACCCTACCAACAGAGGGTAGTTTCAAACATTTTTATTTTTGCCAGTAACATATATGAGAAATAAT
>NW_008353598.1:1427162-1432651 GCF_000622305.1 Nannospalax galili | reverse complement strand
AGAAATATCTGGATTTTAGATGTCCTCAATTTGCAAAACAACTTTTAAAATTCCAATAACACCCATTATGTGTCGGTTCAATTGCCAGCTATGAAGAGAGTCAAATCTTTATTTTTATTCTCTGGAGGGAAATTTTTATAAAGTAAATCTCAGATGTCAACTGGAACTGAAGAGCACACAGTCATGTCAGCTCCAGTGTTACATGTAATGCTATGGGTGTGCTGCCTGATAATTTTATTGTTTTAACTTATGCTTATAAATGCTTCTTCTGGGGGTTGGAGAGATGGCTCAGTGTTTAAGAGTACTGACTGCTCTTGCAGAGGATCTGGTTTAATTGCCAGCACCCACATGGCGGCTAACAACCATCTATTACTCTAGTTCCAGGGGATCTAATGCCTTCTTTTGACCTCTGCTGACATTGCATGATTCAGGGACACTTATACACATGCAGGCAATATACTCATATATGTATGTAAAATAGAAATAAGAAAAATAAGGAAAAAAAAGAAAAAGCTAGTTTTCCATAAGCAGACCCAGCCAGTGATGGGATATATTTTACCATGCTTGCTTGTGCTGATGCTGGTGGTGGTTTGGGGTCAGTGCTATTTGTACCTGGTCAAGGATCTGAACATAATCCACTAAGTTTAGGAAGATGTGTACAATATAAAAATAAATGTTTCTTCCATTTAAAGATAATTTTATTAGTTGTCACTCTCCTAGTATTTGACACTATCTGTTCAATTAACCAATCAAACACTAAAAACACATGATTTTATTTCCCTTTTCATGGAACAATGTGATTTCATCTAGAGTGTCTCATTAATTTAGTATTTCATTTTGCCATTATAATTCAATTTGTATTGCTTTTCTGTCCACTCCTTGAAGGCATTTTTATCATCCATGGAAACTCCATATGAAAGTAAAAAATATTTCAATAATTCTTTTCCCTTCGGAGTTTTGTGCTATTTCACTGCAAGCAACTATTTAGAAATGGTATTTCCAAATGTTTTTAAGTGCCTGAAAGCAAGCTTCTGCTTTTTCACTTCATTATTTTTATTGCTCACAAAATAAATTAAAGTAAATCTGAATTACTTGCTAACATCCATAATGAGTCTCCAATTATACTACCACTAAATAAAAGTAGTTAATAATTTCTTTTTGTTATAGTATGTCATGGTAGAAAATAAATTTCTATTCCTAATATCCTTGTGAATAAGGGGCCATTATAGCTAAAACACATTTAAACCAAAGTAGTGAGGAATCAAATTATTTTATTTCACACTACAAAATTATTTTACTCTCATTATCTATCTTTTTTTTCCTAAAGAGATTCAAGACTCCATAAAAATGTGGCACCATGGTCCTCATTCACTTATCAATAGAGCAACAACATTAAAAAACCCAGAATAAATTCTTTAAACTAAAAGTAAAAATTCCAGTTACTTGCCACAAATCCTTTCTTAGTTACAAATTGTTTGTTCCAAGTTTAGTTTATAGATATTTCCAATATAGAGAGTAACAATTTAATCTAGAAGCAAAATATATTCTAAGGAAAAGGTTTTTAATATGCAAGTGATGCTTTACAGGTTATTTGGTATTGGATAGCACAAATACATATATAATACACATACATTATATGTACCTTGATGAGGTACATATGTGTTAATTGTTAAATAGGTAAAAATAAGGCAAACATAAATGGAGAGAAGATTCCAAGTGAAGCAAAATAGGTACTTTCAAGAATCACATGCATTTTTCATAATTTAAGGATCTCAAGAGGGTTCTGCTAACAGTAAAGTGTCCTGCTGATGTCTTTTTTCCTGGGTCTCTATCTTCCCACTTTGATGTTTTCATACTGCTTCTAGCCTAGGTCTCCAGTGCAAGAGGTTCCTGAACCATCTGTCTTCTTTCCACCACTCATACCATTACTGTTCCACATACCGGCTCTGCTTCTGAACCCATGCATTACTCTGTACCTTGCGCATATCCTCACGGCTCAGGTTTTCCACAGAACTATAGTCAAACAATTTGTTTTAAAATATAGAAAATATAGACCCCTAAGTACCATTTTATTCCATTTCAAATTCTTCTACACTTCAGCTTTATCTTATTTTTCAGATCCAATTTCTATCACAAGTCTTCATTCTTAGATTATGACAGGCAATGTTTTACCTCTTTTATACACACACACACACACACACACACACACACACACACACACCATCCATTTCTTTGTTTCCTCTTTACATCTAAGCTGGCCATATGATTATTTCCAATCAGTATAACCAGAGGATTACAATTATTACTGTCTCTCTGTGCCTAAACTTTAAGAAGTGATGAAGTAATCCTGTCTTTACAGTAACCGCTTTCATTTTATGGGTTAAATGAAGAAGCTGCAGATACTAGCAAATAGCAAAGCCACAAGAAGAAAGACACCCAGGCTCCAAAATCCTTGTGTGCAGAATAACTATCCACTAAAATAACACCCATGTCTGATAGTGACATGGCATACACACTGGTATTTAGTAATGGGTTTGTTCTGGCACCCTAAAACACTAAACATTTGAGATCCTAAGAAAATATCAGTCCACAATTTAGTCTCTGTAGTTTATCACAAATGTTTCTTCTATTTCTGTTTAAAGAACACATTAATTAGTGAACACTAATTTCATTAGAATTGTAAGCTGAATTCTCTGGAGAATGTGACTCTAGGCTCCCCAACACCTCCATGAAACATCAATGTGGCAGCTTGCCTGTATCCCAGCACTGTGGAGGCAGATACAGATGGAGCTTGGTGAACAGCTACTCTAGTAGAATTGGTGAGCTCTACGTTCAGTGAGAGACCCTGTCTCACAAAGCAGGGTGGAGAGTAACTGAGGAAGACATCACAGTTATCTTCTGGCTTCCACACACACATGCACACACTTGCATTCACCCACATATTTATGCACACACAAAAATGTACACACACATTCACACAAAAAGAAACTTACAGTGTAAAATTATAGTTTTTCTTGTGCTATAATGTTATCTATCTTGTGAACTTATTATCTTGGAAAGCATGCTGTATGTAATTTCAATGTAGATAAAGTATTTCATGTCACTGCCTAAAGTTAAAATGAAAATTCCTGTTAAATTATACTTAGAAAAATTTTCCATAGATTTCATATTAAGATCTGGCTGTTTGCTATACACTGTAAAAATAGCCATAGAAATTTTAGAAAGATATATCCCTGTCTTAAGGGAGCTTTAAAAATATAATGAAAACCAGGGCTGGTGAGATAGCTCAGTGGGTAAAAGTGCTTGCCACAAATAAATAAAAATTTAAAATAAAAATGACAAACAGAAAAGTTGAATCATTCTTCTTTTGGAACAACATTTTGGTTATCTTAAAAGATTTTTTTTCTTTCTAAACAAAATTGTTTCAAAATAATATGCAAACCAATTAGGTAAGAGGAAAAGGGAGATAATTGAAATTCTTTAACATCTAAACTAAATTTATTTTTTATGAAACAGTTTTTTTCACAATGGAAACAATCCTGTTAAAAAGCAAAAGCGTAATCTAAAAGATTCAATTACAAAAGGAAAACCCGTTTTCAGAGCTAATATTCTTCTGAAGTAATATGCAACCACCATAAAATTCACAAGATTCTACTTGAGCTTTCAATTATGTTTATGCTGTTTTAGGTCAACAGCTTCACTCAACCCTGACTCTGCACCATATTATCTGAATATAATTTAGTCCAAGTAAAACAGCTTTAAACACCATAAGGACTTTCCTCCTGCCCTCCAGATAGGCTCAAGGGAGTCCCAGCACATTTTGAGGTAAGACATGAAGGGCCTTCTTGATCCTCAAAGTAGTTCTATAAAGCATGCTACTTATAAGATGCTCTTTAATGGCCAGGATGTCCTGTGTCCACTGAGGAACACTGTACTTTTACATGGGAACCTGGCTACCAGCTAAGTATTGTATCTGAGAACAAGTTCATGAGCAACTCCTTTTAAAAAAATTATTAATTTTATGTGTATAAGTGTAATGCCTGCATGTAGGTAGGTGCACCCATGCTGTGCAATGCCTGCAGAGGTCAGAAGAGGGTGTCAGATTCCCTGGAGCTGGAGTTACAGATGGTTGTTAGCCATTATGTGGGTGCTGGGAATCGAGCCCAGGTCATTGTAAGAGCAGTGTTCTTAACCACTGAGCCATCTCTCTAGCCCCTCATGAGCAACTCCTTTACAGAATCATAGACTGTAATGTACAGTAACAACAGCATAATTGTCATTCAAATGTTTCCACCATACTTTTCAGTTTAAACTACACACTACAGTGTGTAATTTGAACTTTTTAGGAAAGCACTCTGAGGCTAGGTATTTTTAAGTTTCATTAAAATGGAAAAGGTAAGGCTAGAGAGATGGTTCAGTGGTTAAGAGCACTGGCTAACAATTCCAGGTCCAAGAGATCAGATGCTCTCCTCTGGCCTCTCTGGCATTCCATGACACTGATGTACTTATACACATGCATGAAAAACACTTATACATGTAAAATAAAAAAAATAATAATAAATTAAAATTTTAAAATAGAACAGGTATAGAATAGAATTGATGCAGAAAGGCATTTTTGTTGTGAATATTCAGAACTTGTTCTGGAATTATGGATTCTTTTTAATCTAAATGCTACTTAAAATGAATTCAGTTTAATTTTGAATTGTCAACTGAAAATCTAAAATTATTTGAAACAGTGATGTTCCTAGTACAAGAACCCATTCTGGGGCTGGAGAGATGGCTCAGGAGTTGAGACTGCTGGCTGTTCTTGCAGAAGACCCAGATTTGTTCCCAGCAACGACATGGTGGTTAACAACCATTTGTACCTCCAGTTCCAGGAGATTCGACTCTCTCTTCTGACCTCTGCAGGCACTGCGTAACATGTGCACCCTTACACACATGCAGGCAATATACTCATGCACATAAAATAAAATAGTAAATAAAATATTTTTTTAAAAGAACACATTCCGGTTTTTAGTCTATTATAGTAAATCTTTGTCAAATTCAAAGATTTTGCCCACCTCAGATGCAGGCCTATGTACTTGAACAATCATTTGGAGCCAACTACTGCTAACCTCAAAACCCCACAGTGACTGGTACATGACAGAGGGGTACATTGTCCAATTACCTGAGTTACTGAGACGTTTGTTTACCTTTACCACTGTAGGCTTCTCTGGGGCTGTCATCATAAAAATTTATGAAATATCTCTAGTAGAAAATGATGAGAAAATTAATAACCTTTTTCATTCTGTGATGGCTCTGTAATTCTTTTTATTCTTAGAATAACTACATTTGAAGGGACTCTTTATAGAAATTACAGTTAGAAAGAATCAGAGTACTACTGTGCTTTTTGCTAATATCAGTGGCTGTTTGGCAAGTCATAGAGGAAAGAAGAAATTCACCCACTCAAAGAGTTTTGAAATCAGAATTGTTAAAACAAATAAGGCTCA
>NW_008353598.1:1425127-1426951 GCF_000622305.1 Nannospalax galili | reverse complement strand
ATATAACTTTTATATTATATATAATATTACATATATATTACATATATATATGTATATGGTTTGTTTTCTGATGCAGGGTCTCTTTTTAGCCCCAGTTGGCCTGAAACTTTCTATGTCCACCAAGATGGCCTCAATCTCACAGAGATTCAACTACCTTGGCCTCCAAAGTGCTGGGATCAAAGGTGTGTGCCACCAGGCCCAGCCAGAAAAGTGTTTTTTAAATGAGAATTATGTGTATTAGGTTGGTTCCTACACAGCAAAGACTACAGATTTGATAACAGAAAACACAAGGAATTAAGAGAAGGAATATAAGAAGAGAATTAACAAAAGGAGGCATTACCAAGCAGACTTTGTTTGTTGACATGGATGGAGACTTGGTCATTTTCTGGGAGAAAGTGTAAAATATACCTTGCTATATCTCACTGTGGGACAAGAAACTGGCTATACAGCTGTCTTGGTCCATCATGTGCTTCTATAATAGAATAAACATTATGTAGTGGGCCATTTATAATGGAAGAAAGTTACTGGCTCGTAGTTCTGCAGGATCACAGGTATTAGATTGAGAAGCTGGCATCTGATGAGGACCTAAAGTCATCCTGTGGTGGAAATGCAATGTGAGGGAGAGAAGGTGAGAGAAAGTCAGAAAGAGATACAGAGAGAGAAGGAGTAACAATGGAAATTAATTTTCAACATGAGTTTGGGGGAAAATAAATATTCAAACTATAAAGATAATCTTATCAAAATCCTTTTGTGGTCATTTGCTGGAGGAGAAAAAGGATGAGGAGGAAGAGAAGAGGAGTAGGAGGAGGAGGAAGAAAAAGAGGAGGAGGAAGAGAAGCAGGAAAAGGAGGAAGAAAAGAGGAGGGAAAGAAGCCCAAATCTGTAATTTTATAATGTCCTCACTTCTGAAATCATGTCATCAGTCTCTATGAGGACAGAACAAACACAGCTTAACTGCCTCTTAAATTTTCCAATTCTTAATACTGCTACAATGGCAATTAATTTTCAACACGAGTTTGGGGAAAACAAACATTAAAACTATAGTGATATCTTTAGCCACATCTTTTTGTGACCATTCGCTGATGCAAGCTCATTATGCATTCACCTCAGACATGTAGTCCAAGCAAAAGCCCTTAGAAAACAGAAACACTGAGGTTTTCAAGAGACGAGACACACAAGAACGCATGCTTAAGAAGGCTAAGATGAGCCAGTAGGATATTGACAGCAGCTGACATGATTGGAGTGGTGACTGGCATGTGTAGCAGTCTGTGAATGGATACATCATGAGCCTAGTAATCTGAAGAAGAAATTGGATTGTAAACGAAGCGACATAACTAGCTTAAGAAAGTTTGTGCCTTAAATCACAGTGTGAGCTTTAAATCACATTCAGTCTCCTCACCTGAATCAACAGAAAAAAGTACATAGATCTACCTGGATATATAGTCCCAATGTCCACATCATGCATGGCAATGAAACTGATGGACTAAAGATTTCCCAGGGGGGCAAAATTAGTGCCACAAAGACTAATAGACATTGATTTTTCCCTTTATAGAATAAAATTAGGATCAAATCATGGAACTTTTCTGAAAAAATTAAATTGTGCTTTATAAAAACCAATACATTTTAAGTCTACAATGTGATGTTTTGGTATAAATACATACTGTAAAATTATTGCCTTGAGTGAACTACTTAACAAGTCCATCTCTTACTGTCACTGACTGGATATGTTTATCTCCTACATGGTAGGGGGTCATACAAATTAGTTCTGATGAGACAGAAAAGTCAAAGTTCTTTGTTTTTTAGAAAAATCACCATAGATTTGAT
>NW_008353598.1:1418230-1424621 GCF_000622305.1 Nannospalax galili | reverse complement strand
CATAGAAGTGAGATGCTTCATTTTATCTTTTGGGTCTGACTTATTTCACTTACCATATTGTCCTCTAGGTTTATCAATGTTCTCACACTTTCCAGAATTTCCTTTAAATAAGGTAGAATGATATTCTGTTTGGGGTCTTACTGTAGTACTATTTTCAGAGAATGAATTTGACAGCTGTCGAAGTTCCTTTTCTGTTGCTGTAACACAAGTCTGACCAAAACCAATTTAGGGGAGAAAAGGGATTATTTGGCTTACAGTTTATAGTCCATCACCAAGAGAAGCTGAGGCAGGAGCTCAAGAAGGAACCTAGAGGCAGGAATTGAAGCAGAGGGCAAGGAGGAACGCTGCTTACTGGCCTGCTCAGCTAACTTTCTTATATAGTCAAGACCAACCTCCTCAGGGATGGCACTGCCCACAGTGTCCTGGTCTGCCTACATCAATTAACAATCAAGAAAATATCTCACAGAGATGCCCACGGGCCAATGTGATGGAAGTAACTCTAGTTTACATCAAATTGATAAAAACTGTTCAGCACAACAGAAGCTTGTGCACCATACAACTGAAGAAAATGTTTACCCTCCCCATCAACCATTATCTACCTATGCATAAATCCTCAGAGAGGGATGGGGCCACATGAGCCCATCCCCCTTCCATGATGAGATGTTTATGTGCCCAATCCTGTGCAGCTCTTGAGCAGGTAACCACAGCTGCTGTGAGCTCAAGAGTATAATAGCCATGTCATGCCAAATAGACAGCATGAGTGCTTATCCTCTCATTCATACATTCTTTCCACACCTTATTCTGTGATGTCCCCTGAGCTGAGGTGGTGTTATCAATGTCCAATTTATGGATGGGCATTAATAGTCATTTATTCTCTGTACTTTGACCAGTTGTGAATCTTTGCAGCCACCAATAATCACAAGAAAAAGAAGTTTTTCTCATCACAGATGACAACATTCTATTCTATGAGTGCAAAAGTAGTTATTTAGAAGGCAATTTGACAGGAACATCATGTCCATGTAGGCTTCCCCACCGAGGTCTATGCTCTCCCCTGTGACAAGCTTTTGATTGGGTTTAAAGTGCCAGGCATGAATTCCCTCTCACAGAGGGGACATAAAAATCCAATCAGAAAAAATTGGTCACCCCCTTAGCAGATTTGTCCCTATTATAGTGGGGTCTCATTTGACTAAATGGTTAGTGTTGTTACACACGAGGTCTTCTGCTGAGTAAGACTGTTGGTTGATGATACTTTTCTCCCCCACAGAGGCCTGCACACCCCACCTCCCCAATATTATGAGAGGCTAGCCAGCAGGGTAGAAGCTTCCAGTCCAGTTTCATTTGATTTACTAATGTCCTATAACCAAGAATTATGGCATAGGGTGACAATAGGATTGTGGCAAAAGGGTCTGACCACATAGTGGACAGACAGGAGCAATGGGCCTGTCTTTGCTTATGATGTTTCTTGGTTCTCAGGGGATTCCCTGGCCAACAACTCATAGGGCTGCAGCCCAACCCTGTCTCTGGGATTTTCATTTAAAAACTTCTAGCTCTAGAGGCAGCTTTATCTATGCATACAGAATACTCCTGTTCAAACTCTTTTTTGTTTTAAATTTTGTTCTTTTATTAGCTTACCAAGTATCTGATTTCAAATTATTTTTATTTAGATGTGTTTAGTTTTCAAATGTTTGAAACGTCACTATTTTATTTTCAAATTTTATCTCTTGTGGTCAGATAGTATATTCTACATGAATAATTTTTGTAGTATTTGTTGAGTTTCACTTTCTGGCCAAGGATTCGTTTGGACATGTATTGTGTGAGCACATAAAATGAAGGGTGCTGTATTATGGTAGGTAGGGGATTCTAAATGTCAATTCAATTTTTAAGTTAAAGTTCTTCTAAGTCCTTCTAAATCCTGTCATTCATTGTAAGGAACATGTTACACTCTCCCAACATATTCATTTTGAGAATCATGTTGACAGACATTTTGGTTCTTCCATGGAGAAATACATTATGATTTTTAAAGTAAGTCTTTTAGAATTTTCCTATGTTTATCAAATGTAGCAATAAAATATTGAACATAACTACTTTTTCATTCTTGAATTCTGGTTTTCATTCACTTGCACATTTTCTCTATAGATCACTCATTATTTACCTCTGAGAAGGGCGATTGAAGCAAAGCTATTTTTGGTTTCTTTTTTTCCTAAGTAAACTTTCAAACCTCACTGTAGAGACATTACATATGGAAAGCAATGTTTTTCAGACTCTATTAAGAATAAAATACTAGGTCTCTAAAGAATTCTAGAAATAAAGTTCACTTATAAATAATAAATTAGGAATAAAATATGACAGAGTGAAGTCAGTGCTCCCGACCCTAAGGAAATAGAGATTCTTGTGTAGGGAATGGAGGAAAAGATATAAACATGCAGGGTTGTGCCAATGAAGCTGTTAGAATTTTCTCAGGATCTGTACAATATGAGAGATTAGGTTTTAAGAGAAACCAAAGACCAAAAAAAGAAAGGTACAGACTGCTAGGTTAGGTACACCTTCGCATCTCCAAATATTGAAAATTCTACTAAAGCTTTTCAAAATTCCAAAAGAATGTTAAAGAGGAAAGGCAAATATTTGTTTAAAGCCCAGTTCTGTCCCTCAAACAGATAAAAATCTTAATGGGAATGATTATTCTATCATGAGAGCACCATCGTGAAGAAGAAGGTCCAAAGCCCATGCTTGAAGTATTAATTTGATCTTAATCTGACCAAGTACCATTTCTTTGTTAATGGAGCAATATTAAATATAGTGTTTCTAGATAATTTTCTCAAAATTACAGACACTTCTCCTGCCTCGGTTAAAAATGTTAAGATGATTCACTGCTTAGTGAATGAAATGATATGTGTGTTGGTGCTCTCAATATTAAAACTTTACCACATAAATAAAATACTACCCTCATTAGCATTACACCATCATGTAATCATAATCTCAATAAACTGGAGACTAACTTTCTCACTTAAGGTAAAATTATGAATAAGGAAAATAAATTTCAGAAATAATTGATTTACTGAAAAATTATCAAAAAGTTAGTATACATTATAGATTTAAATTAGCATTGAAGTGGGGCTTAAAGGTTTGATAAGAGCAAGACTGACTCAGATCAGAAACTTTTAGGTTCTAATCACACTAGGGTCAAATTAACCTTGAAAAAATTAACCAGACTACTCTCTTGAGACAATGAAAAATTTGAATCTATAAAGAGATTGAAGAAGACATCAGAAGACAGAAGGACCTCCAATGCTCATGGATTAGAAGAATTAATGCTGTTAAAATGGCCATCCTATTAAAAGCCATTTATAGACTCAATGCAATGCCAATCAAAATCCCCATGACATTTTTCACAGAATTGGAAAAAACCATCCTAAGATTCATATGGAAGCACAAAAGATCTTGGATAGCCAAAGCAACCCTAAGCACTAAGAGCAATGCTTGGGGATTACTATACTACATATTAAACTGTATTACAGAGCTATAGTCATAAAAACAACATGATACCTGCACAAAAATAGACCCATAGATCAATGGAACAAAACCAAAGACCCAAATATGAGTACATGCAATTTCAGCCTCCTGATATTTGACAAAGGGGCCTAGAACATTCACTGGAGGAAAGACAGCATGTTCAGGAAATGGTGATGGCAAAACTCGGTCTCCACCTGTAGAAGAATGAAACTAAACCCTATCTTTCACCTTGCACAAAAGTCAACTCCAAATGTATCAAAGACTTCAATGTGAAGCCTGGAACTTTGAAACTGTTAGAAGAAAACATTGGTAATAACCTACAAGATATAGGTGTAGGAAAAGATTTTCTAAATCAGACATCAACTACCCAGGAAACAAAGTCAAGAATCAACACATGGGACCTCATTAAACTAAAAAGCTTCTGTACACCAAAAGAAGCAACCAAGGGAGAGAAGAGAAAACCCGCAGAATGGGAGAAAATCTTCACCAGCAACACATCTGACAGAGGTTTAACATCCAGACTATATAGTGAAATTAAAAAAAAAGAATCAAGAAAGGAAGTAACCCAATTAAAAGATGGGCTAAGAAGCTGAACAGAGAGTTCTCAAAAGAAGAAATAAAGATGGCTAAGAAGAATCTTAAAAGGTATTCAACATGACTTAATAAGAGAAATGCAAACTAAAACCACTTTAAGGTTTCATCTTACCCCAGTCAGACTAGCTAAGATCAAGAGAACAAATGATACCAAATGTTGGAGAGGGTGTGGGGAAAAGGGAGTGCTCATCCACTGCTGGTGGGACTGCAAGCTTGTTCAACCCCTATGGAAATTACCATGGAGAACTCTTAAAAAACTACAAATAAACTTACCATTTGACCCAGTTATGCCACTCCTTGGCATATACCCAAAGAACTCATCCTTTTGCAGAGACACTTGTACACCCATGTTTGTTGCTGTGCTTTTCACAATAGTGAAGAGATGGAAGCAACCTATATGTCCCTCAACTGAAAAATGGATAATGAAAATGTGGTTCATTTATACAATGGAGTTCTACTCAGCAGTAGAAAATGATGAAATTAGGAAATTTGCAGGTAAATGGATGGAACTAGAGACTGTTATACAAAGTGAAATAACACAAACACAGAAAAAAATTGACATATGTTCTCCCTCATATGTGGATCCTAGAACCAAACCCTGGTAAGTGAGTATGTATCCAGACATAACTACAGGAACCAGGATAATGAAAAGGAACCAGGGAGGTAAAGGAAAAGAAAAAATCTGAAATAGAAGAACAGTAGGAAACAGGTGTTAATAAGGGAAATATGGATAAAAATGAGGTTATTTTAAGGGGAGCAGGGAGGGAATTATATACAAGGAACCTAGGGGATAAAGGGAAAGAAGGCGATCAAGAGAGGTGGGAACATAGGAGAGGGGTATTATTAAGGGAGAAATGGGGAAAATGGGGGCACCTTAAATCGGGAAACCATGGTGAAAGGGTTGGACAATGTGAGAGATAAATAATGCCTAGCTAGTTTTAAAAAACCAGAGGGAACCATATTAGTCTAACAACCTACTGACAAATTATACATACAACTAGATCAAATAATATATGTCTAGGCAAGGTTTATCTGAGAGTGTTTGGTATTTACCCAAGCTTTATGTACATGGAACATGTTAATTAAAAGTACCAGCCTGGTGGAACTAACCTTCTTGGATGTTTAACAGCCATACTATGAAGCCTATACTAATTTGGTCAGAGGGACTTAAAGGACAGTTTTTGCTCCTTACCCTCCTAGGTAGACTAAGTTCCCAGGGACTATAAGCATCTCTCAAAATGTCTGTAACTGTGGTGATTCACCTATACTCTTGATCAAGGAGAGTGTGGATACCCCACCAGATGGACTTGAATCAGTGTCCAGTCTACAAGGACGAGGGTCAACACAGAGGAAACATTTCTTCCATGCTTCCAAGAAAAGCCAGCCATGGTTGAGCAGGATCTTTGACTTATCTTCACATAGACAGAACTGGTAAAAGAATGGAGCCAGGGGCTCCTCCCAAGCCCATGTGACCCCTGAGGAACAGAGCCTCAAACGACCTTAAGAGTAAAAATAAATTGGCTTATCTGGGCCAACTGTATGGCCTTAAACACCCAAAAGGAAAGTATAACCAAAGATTAAAGGGGCCAATATAATTTCTTAAGAGTCCATATGCATAGCTAAAGGCTACATAACAAGCAACAATGGCAGACAGGAGATAGCTTCCTTTGAGTTATTGGCCAGGGTGGCCCAAAAGACTCCTAGACAGTAACCTAGCATAGAACTGGGAAAATGAACAGCAGAACCCAATCTTACCTAAAGGAATATTGGCAACTGATTGCTACTAGATGAGGAACTGATCTTCCTAAAACAAGGATCTCTAGATAGACTGACTAGATTCAGCAGATGGACAGGCATTGGGGAATGGCTGGGGGTGCCAACAACACAGTGAACAGTAACAAGGATAACAGAATACATGGGCTCCAGTGGAGGGGAGGAGCTATTGGAGGGTACCATTTGGGAAGTGGGTATATAGATGAATTAGATGAATAGGACTATGTGGGATGTTCTGTATGACATGCACAAAAAAATCAACACATGAAAAGAAAAGACATATTTGAGGAGGAAGCACAATTATTTATGTTAATTAGTAGAGGTGATAAATACTACCATTGAAATCTACCTGATGACTTTATATCCACACTCAGGTGCCAAGGATCTGAGTGTAACCGTGACTAGAAATAATCAGATACATAGAGAGTAAAGACGTGCAAACATCTAAGTGTTAGCAGCATTAAAAATGTAGGAAACAACATATGTTGAAATGGAGATCTTCTTTGAAGGGTAA
>NW_008353598.1:1412510-1417960 GCF_000622305.1 Nannospalax galili | reverse complement strand
AAAAATTAAATGAAATCTGTATTTAAAAAAATAAAATAAAATGTCATTGATAAACTTAACTTTGTATTTTGAAAATAGTCTTTGTTATATTTATTTTTAATAACTCAACCATACTTGCACAAACTTGGCCAACTCTGAGGTTAGAAGGGATCTATAAATATTTCCATCATTTAAATTTTCATTTTAGTGAAAAAAAACATTACTTTCTCCCATCACTAAGGTAGTTAAATAAATCATTTCATCTTATTTCTCAAATTTCTCAAATTTGGATCATGATAAGTGGGAAATCATGGATTTAGAACATAGAAATAAATATTTTACAAACATAGAAATTAAATACATACTTTGGAAAGCACTGTTTTTATTATTTCTAGTTAGTCTGTGTAATGTTTGCATGTATACACAAATGTGTAGTGTAAACATTAGATTTATGACAATGCATTTTTTTATGGCTTGACAATATTATCATCTGAAATCAGCTTAGTATTGGCGACAAGTTACATTTGACTTAACACAACCATGATGAATTTTATAGGAGTTATATATACAACTCAGGAATGATCCTGCTTTTATACATCCAACCCTGCTATGATTTCTCTTCCTGACATTCATAACCTCCTAAATACAAAATATACCTTTATTATCTTTAAAAAGCAAATAGAAATTAAATAGCAAAGTTGTCTACCATCTTTCTTGCCTGACAGTTTTCTAGACCAGAATCCAGCAGTTTTTAGAAGAAAGTTTAGAAATCATTACCCGACTTCCGTCTCGTTGTCACAAATGATCACACATTTACAAAAGAATGATATACAGATATTTGAAAGTTAACCATACTTTCCTTCCATAAGTCATAGAACTGCTGTGAGTACAAATAATATTGAATAATGCATATTATTTTGAGGACAGATCCTGACTAGTAATTCTGACATTGATGGTTTTTGGGGAAATTATATTTTGCTTGTCTAAAGAGAAGAAAAGAGGGATAAATTACAAGCTAAGTGATACTTTTCACATAAATGCAGATAACTTTCAATCATCCATGCAAAGCTGTACTTGGTGTCAAAGTAAGGTTATGGCCTGAAACCTTCAGGAGACAAATGAAGAGCTTCGGATGTAGCGATTTCGGTGCAGACAGCTGTGCACTGGCATCCTTGGCCAGGACCCCCTCCCACTTCATTATTTATAGAATCAAAAGATAATTGCCAGGGCAAGGAGGTTCAGTGGGCTCCATTTCATATCTTTCCTTTTCCTTTTCTTAAAAAACTTTTGTTAGCATATATTAATTATACATAACAATGGTTTCATAGTGACATTTTCATACATGTAGATAATGTATTTCAATCTTTATCTCTCATGCCTTCTCTTGCCCCCCCCACTGATCCCTTTCCTCTTCCCAACCAGACCTTTTTCTACTTTTATTATTTTCATGTCCATTTTAAATAATGACCCTAATGATTTTATTTAGATGGCCATTGTAGAACAAGTGCTTAATATTTGATGGTGGGAAAAAAATGATAAGCAGTTTTATTCAGGTGAGACTGCTCTAACAAAATGCCAAACTTTGTGCTGAAAAAAATCACAATTTATTTCTCAAAGTTTTAGAATCCATGAATCTCCTTTTCCAGATGCCAGCTAATCCCATTCCTGGTGAGGACCTTCTCCATGATTGTAGAAAATGGCTGTCTTTTTATTGTAACCTCAAATGGTGGGTAGAAAAAACAGAGAACGTTGATCTTTCTCTTCTTTTTGATATTTTTATTGCATTTTTGTGTATTTCATGAGAGAAAGATAGATGAATAATGATTAGCTTGTGTAAAACAAAAACAGAGGGAAATGTATTAGTTCAAAAACCTACTGAAAAATCACACATACAAAATCTCTACATGAGTCCATGTATACGACTGAAGGCTATATAAAAAGAAACAGTGCCAGATAGGAGAAATCTCCCTTTGAGCTGTTGGCCAGGGTAGTCAGACTATATTATGAATTATGTAATTTATACAGGCTATTGCCACAGCCCTTGATTGCCTCCTACAACTTGAAGGTAAGACCCTATTACCGAAGACAGGACTTCGATACAGGACTTGGAGAAATGGAGCTGGAACTGACCTGGAAGCCACCTCCCTAAAGGCTAGCTCTCATAGTTTTGTAGAACACTATGCAAGTTGCTTAGGAAGAACATCAAATGATGGTCTAACTCCAGGTTTAAGGTCTAATAACCACAGCAGGCTCCAATTTTAGCTGAAGAACTATTGGGAAACTGGTTGATTAATGCTGGGTTGATCTTATAAGGTGACTAGACTCTAGTGGGTGAACTTGTACTGAGGGATGTCAGGGGACATTAACTTTACTTAACAGGCCTTAACATAAATGACAGAATGCATGAGGTCCAGTGGGTGGGGGGTATGGAAGGGTACTTATGGGGAAGAGGATATAAAAATCATTTCATATCTTTTTAAAAAATACTCCCTCCATTGTTAGGGAAGATCTGGTTTCACTTATTCATTCTTTCATTCCAAAAGTCATTTACACACTGGATCATGTTCTTGGTACTATCACTACAGCAAGCTGCTTTTCGAAGATGAAGATCACTACCCATCATGGAGCTCTTATTTCATATCCCTTCATTAAAGAAGCCAGCAAGTTTCCTGTACTCAGCATCTCACTGCTTAACTCATGCTCTTTCCAATTTCTGCCTTAACAGCTTTTTTAGTGCTATAGAAATCTCATATATGGTGATATAGAATTTACACAGAAATTAAAAGTAGCTTATCCCATAATGTGTATCTTCTCTATAATATATATTTTGCATAATATGAAACATGAAATTGGCCTTTAGACTAATTAGAGATATGAAATTTGATGATGGTCATATTGTATATTTTACAATTTTCTATTGTTTTTTTTTCAACTTAAAGTCTTTGCTGGGCCTGGAGATATGACTCAGAGGTTAAGAGCACTGGCTGCTCTTGCAGGGGACCCCATTTCAATACCTAGCACCCACATGGCACCTAACAGCTCCAGTAACTCCAGTTCCAAAGGATTCATCACCCTCTTCTGACCTGGGCACTGTACCACTCAAGTGAAGCTACCTACTTGTAAACTATATGTTCGTACATAAAAACAATAAATAAAATATTTTTTAATTAAAAGGTCTTGTAACATTGTTCATATATCCTTTAACTGTAACTTATTGGCAACGTAAATTTGATTACATGTAGAACATTAACATTTGTTCTGTGTTGTACAGTTCTCTAGAATTAGTCAAATACATATCCACCATTAAAATGTCACAAAACATAGGTTTAGGGCCCTGAAAACCCTCTGTACCCCACACACTCATCACTCCTCTTTCATACAATTCTTGGAAACCACTTATCTCATGGTTCTAGTTTGGGCTCTTCCAGAATATCATATTGGAACCATAGAGAACAAAGCCTTTGAAGACTGGCCCCTGTTGCCTTACTCCCTGACCATGAGCTTAATGACTTTTCTCCATGATGTTCTTCTACAGGAATGCTGCCTCATCACATTTCAAATGCAGATGAACCAACCGGTCATTTACTAAACCTCCAAAAGTTTGAGCAATAATCAGACTTTCCTCTTTTTATTTAAGGTGTTTGTTACCATGACAGAAAGAAAACAGTGCTATTCAGAAATGGGTCAGCTGCTGCTGAATCTAAGATGATGTGGAGAAGCTTTTGGTGTTTGTTTATAGGCAGAATTTGAAAATGCTTGAGAGTAGACTAGAAAGAGGCCTGTGATACCATAAATAAAGCTCAAAGGATGCCTTCAGGGTGGCTCCAAACAGAATTCTGTTAAGAACATGGGTGTGGTAATGAGTTTCCCATGGAAATCATAATTCTACTGCAAAGTGGTCTAGAGGCAACCTTGCTCAGCATACTTGTCATAGCAAGGGATGGTGGGAGGCTAAGTTTAAAGATCTAGTTCATCTGAGACAAGGAATATCAAGGTGGCAAGGTATTCAACCAATGGGAAAGATACTCCTGACTTCTATTTGCCAGGTTTGTGATACGAACCAGAACAAAGTTGAGCAAAGCAAAAACATTTGAGAATTTTAACTTGACCCTGTTAGGGAAAGAGAAATTTTACTGCCTGTTTAAATTTACTGCTTGTCTGAGTTTACTGCTTGTAACCAATTAACTCAGCTGGAGACACAGACATCCGGAGATAGGGGCAAGTTATCTAGTCGGTGTCATGTCTGTAGGCATGTCTGCTTACACAAGATAACAAGAAAGAGTCGTGCCAGGCACAATACCACCCATCCCTCCCCAATTGAGACACCTAAAGGGAGTTGTAACATTTTTTGTTATTGGTTTGTGAAATGCTTGCTTTGAAACTATTGGCTGTATAAACACAGGCTTTTGTGTAACGGTTGTGGGAGCCTATATAATCTTTACCTAAAATTGCCTCAGGGTCGATCGCTTTAACCAGACCTGCATGTCCTGGAAGGACGGTCGGCCCCAGCTAGCTGGTTTAATAAGACTCTGCTTGATCTTTGCATCTCCATACTCGTGCATTTGTTCTCCAGAGGATTCATGGGGAGGCTTCTGGGGTTCAAAGGACGAACGGGGGCAGAGTTTCTTTTCTCCGGACAGGGCAGTGTAAATTGAGGGTGGCTCCCTTGTGTCTGTAAAATCCAGAATAAAGCAGGAATCGCCATCCTGTGTCTGGTCTCGGGTTTGAGTCCTGAGCAGGGAAGTCTGGGTTCGAGTCCCAGCACCTAGGGTCCGAGTGTCTCAGCCCTGGGGAGGAAGCTTGATCGGCAGAAACCTGGCGCCAGAGGAAGAGGAGGTCGAGCTCGTTACCTTGAGGCAGTCCGAGTGGACGCCTTTTGGGAGAATCACGAGGAGTCTCGGGGATCCCGAAGGTGAGAGTGAAGGTGGTGAGTGCAGGGCGCGCCAGGGTGAGAGGAGGACTGGTCTGAGCGAAAGCAATGAGATGTGGTGTGTGCTTGATGGTTGTTCTAGTTTTCTTACTGGGTGCCCAGGGCTCGGGAGGGGGCCGCAGAGGAGCCGCCCCCCGGCCCCCATATCCCCACGCCCTGGCCCCTGCCATGGGGCTCTGGCTGCCGCCAAACCCCGTGCCACCAGGCTAGGGCAATGTGGGAGCCCCCGGACCACGGGCCCGCAGGCACCATGAGCCCCCTACTCCTCCGCCTGCAGCTCGCGCGCTGCTGCAGCTGGCTGATGCCCAGGCCCCTGTCTCCCAGCTTGATGCCCCTGATCACCAAAAAAAAAGTGATGTCTTGGATGGATGTCTATACCCGTGCTACCTGCTAGCCCAGGGAGGTGGTGGTGCCTCTGAGCATGGAGCTCATGGGCAGTGTGACCAAACAACTGGTGCCCAGCTGTGTGACTGTGCAACACTGTGGTGGCTGCTGCCCTGACGACGGCCTGGAATGTGTGCCCACTGGGCAGCTCCAAGTC
>NW_008353598.1:1406434-1412298 GCF_000622305.1 Nannospalax galili | reverse complement strand
GGGGAGGAGCCGCCCCCCCAGCCCCCGATCCCTGCGCCCCGGCCCCTGCCATGGCGCTCTGGCTGCCACCGCACCCCTCACAGCCAGGCTAGGGCGATGTGGGAGCCCCTGGACCGCGGCCCCGGTGGGCACCATGAGCCCCCACTCCGCCGCCTGCTGCTCGCCGCACTGCTGCAGCTGGCTGGCGCCCAGGCCCCTGTCTCCCAGCTTGATGCCCCTGATCACCAGAAGAAAGTGGTGCCCAGGTGCCCAGCTGTGTGACCATACAATGCTGTGGTGACTGCTGCCCTGACGACGGCCTGGAATGTGTGCCCACTGGGCATCACCAAGTCCGAATGCAGATCCTCATGATCCAGTACCCTAGCAGTCAGCTGGGGGAGATGTCCTTGGCCAAACAGGGCTGCCATACCCCACCATCTCCCCAGCCCTGCTCTGTTCCGGGCTGGGATTCCACCCCTGGAGCACCCTCCCCAGCTGACATCATCCATCCCACTCCAGCCCCAGGATCCTCTGCCCACGCTGCACCCAGCGCCATCAGTGCCCTGACCCCTGGACCTGCCGCTGTAGATGCCGCAGCTTCCTCCGTTGCCAAGGGTGGGGCTTAGATCTCAACCCAGACACCTACAGGTGACAAAAGCCTCTGCCCACGCTGCACCCAGCGCCATCAGTGCCCTGACCCCTGGACCTGCTGCTGTAGATGCCGCAGCTTCCCTCGTTGCCAAGGGCGGGGCTTAGATCTCAACCCAGACACCTACAGGTGCCAAAAACTGCAAAAGTGACATGTTGCTTTTCAGACTCAGCCAGACACTCTCCTCACGGGCCCTATCCCAGTGGAAGAAGAGGGGAGCCCAGAACACCCCAGCCCAGAACCTCAGTCCTAGAGAAGCTGCCCCAAGGACCTAGACCTCTTAGAGAGCTCAGTCTCCTAAAGCTGTCATCTAAGATTTGCCAAGAAACTTAATGGCAGTAAGAGGGGTCTTATCTCAGCTTAGGGAAAACAGGGTGCTGTTAACTACCCTGGGCCCCCCACGGCCTCCGGCCTGAGCGGGGGTCAGCCGGGGGGGCCAGGGAACAGCGGGGGCCTCTGCCCTGAGGACGCCCGGGGCCTGCTGCAGCCACCGGGACCAGACAGACTGTGACACCACAGCGGCCAGTCTCAGCCAATGACGACACCGATGACAGCCGCTGACATCGCGGCGGCCGGTCCCAGCCAACGATGACACCGGTGGCAGCCGCCACCCAGCGCAGCCTCGACACTCCCCCACCCCGCTTCCTGTTCCCCTGACCGGGCCTGCGAGGACGTGACGACCCAGAATGACAGTGGACATGACCTGACGGTGGACACGACCTGGCAAACCACCCGAAGGGGCCTCCGGACCTGGAGAAGGCGGGTCTGCAGCCACGCACGGCCATCGCTGGGCAGGGACGGCCCTGGGGATGAGCCTCAGCCAGCGCTTTGTCAGGACCGTGGAACAAAGGCCTTAACGGTTCTAAAAGGTGAGCGGAGCCCAGCATGGTGGAGCCCCGCGTGGTGGTGGGAGGGATGGGCCGGCCCGGCGTCTTCCCTCCGCCTGGGAAAAGCTGGATGCGACTTAGCCGGTTTGGCCAGCTGGAAACGCTCCCCAAGGTCAGAGGCCTGTGTATATAATGTGTGCTCTCCACTCTCCACCATTCCCCCAACCTTTAAAAACTTTTGGCGACATCTGGACATCTAGATGTAAAGATTGCAAACAAATGAAGTATAGATAAAAAAATAACAAGTGTGTGCCCAGTTTTACAGCTTTACTTCACAAAAAGGTCATAGACATGTCTCCTAAAAATGACTTTAAAATGGAGTTGTTAGGCCTCCTTTAAAAAGATCCCAGGAGCCATTCCCCCAACCTTTAAAAACTTTTGGCGACATCTGGACATCTAGATGTAAAGATTGCAAACAAATGAAGTATAGATAAAAAAATAACAAGTGTGTGCCCAGTTTTACAGCTTTACTTCACAAAAAGGTCATAGACATGTCTCCTAAAAATGACTTTAAAATGGAGTTGTTAGGCCTCCTTTAAAAAGATCCCAGGAGCGACACACGTCTGTGTTCAGTAAGTTAAAAGATAGAGTCAAAAAAAAAAAAAAGGTCCAGCGCCAGTCTGGTCACATAAAAAAGACTTTTGTGTAATAACTATTGGGCTGTGTATGCGTCCTATTCATTACAGTATGTGTATATACATCTATGTATATATGTATGTGTTTAACAATGCTAAATACTCTTTTTGAAACTATTTAGTCTTTCTAGATGTTTAAAAGTACACAAAGTATGTTAAAAGTAGATATAGTAAATAACACACTGTAGATAGTCTTCTGTTAATATTAATAGTAAAATACTGTCTTTTAAAAATAAAATGATAAAACCACTTCCAAGCAACACATGTTTGCTGGTTTAAAAAGGGAAAAAAAAATATAAAGGGTGTAATACCAACTCAAGATTTTGGTAACACAAAATTAACCATTGTCCCCTATAGCTGTGTTTAATTTTACAATGTACAGTGTATATAAAGGACAAAAAGTCCAAATATACAACATCTAGTGTTACTAGACATTAAAAAAGTTTCCAGTGTATAAGAAAAGTAAAAAGTTAGTAAACAAACATGGTAAATACCCTTTGTGTTAAAATTTGTAAAAAACCAAGTTAATATCCACTCAAAACAGTACAGTTACATAAGCCTGAGTCCTGGCTAATAGAAATAGAAAAGTTTCTAAGTCAGAGTGTTGCTATTTAAAAGACACTTTCTGATTGTAGTCTTTGTTAGGTGTGTACAGCTTACTCAGTGTTACTGTACAATACTGGGACAACTTAAGTTCTTATTACAAACATCTATTCTTAGACATTTAAAGATACATAATAGGCCAGGTGTGATGGCACACCCTTTTGATCCCAACACCAAAAAGACAGGTGGATGGATCTCTGAGTTGAGGCCAGTCTAATCTACAGGCCAGTCTAGTCTACATAGTGAGACCCTGTCTCGGAAAAAAAAAAAAAAGGAACCTGGAGAGAAGACACAAGGAGTATAAAAGTAGTGAAAACTGGTTCGAGTCTTGGTTTATACATAAACCATGGTTTACAACTCTCCTCTCAGCTATCGCAGGGCCTCTAATTATTATATTGCTACTAGTCACAATTGGGACCTCTAATTATTCTATTGCTACTAGTCACAATTGGTCCCTACATAATAAAGACTATTAAGGTTTGTTCAAAAAAAGATCGATACTGTCCATCTCTTGGTCCTTCGCCAAAAATACCAAGCCTTAGATACTGCTGAGGAAGATTCCTCAGTCTGATCTAAAAAACGGGGGAAAATGTTAGGGAAAGAAAAATTTTACTACTTGTTTAAATTTACTGCTTGTCTGAGTTTACTGCTTGTAACCAATTAACTCAGCTGGAGACACAGACATCCGGAGATAGGGACAAGTTGTCTGGTCAGTGTCATGTCTGTAGGCATGTCTGCTTACACAAGATATCAAAAAAGAGTCGTGCCAGGCACAATACCACCCATCCCTCCCCAATTGAGACACCTAAAGGGAGTTGTAACATTTTTTTGTTATTGGTTTGTAAAATGCTTGCTTTAAAACTATTGGCTGTATAAACGCGGGCTTTTATGTAACGGTTGTGGGAACCTATATAATCTTTACCTAAAATTGCCTCAGGGTCGATTACTCTAACCAGACCTGTGTGTCTTGAAAGGATGGTCAGCCCCAGCTAGCTGATTTAATAAAACTCTGCTTGATTTTTTCATCTCCATACTCTTGCATTTGTTCTCCAGAAGAGACCCACCAAATCACGGACCCTAACAACCCCAAAGTAGTAGTTTCGGTACAAATAGGATGAAGCTGCTAAAGAGATCATCTCAGTTAAAAGAAACCAAGTTCTTTGCACCAAGATAAATGAGAAAGAGCATTGAGGACACTTCCCAAACAAGCAAACTCATAACCAGCACAGGCTCAGAGATATCAAAATAAAATTTCACCTCAAAGAGTTCCAGTGCAGAATCTTTTGGAAAACAGAGGCCTAGGTTGCCCTGCTCCTTCAGTTTCACCCTAGGAATCATCCCATGAATAGCCATCAAAGCCCCCAGAGGCTACTGAAGCTGTGGTTCAAGCAGGAAGAGACAGAGATCATAGTGCCAGTGACCCCCTGGCAGTGATGACTGGGGATGAGTAAAATCAGCCACAGTTCACCAGCCCATGCCGCCCCGAGGACCAGGAACACTCAGGTGCAACAGGGTACCTAGTCAAGCAGGTACTCATTTATTGCAGGTGTTACAGAGCTTATAAAGGCACCTGGAAACCCCCCTCCCCCCAGGATGTTTCTTAAGGATGGTCATGTGCTGATCATGCACTCCTCAGCCATGCGGAAGTATTCTTCAGACTTTCAAAGCAAGTCAGGCTGCGCCCTAGTAACTTTCTCTCAGACTTCTGCAAGGTGGGGCCTTATGTCCCCACACAGGGGCAGCAGATCTTGGATTTTCACAAGTGCTACTGGCTCTCACTGACATACCCGTTGCACAAATGGTGCTGCCATGGAGGCTGCCATGGAAGTCTGAAAGGAAAGTCCAGAAGATTGGGCATGTCACAAAGGTGTGACTGTAAGCAGCTCCTGACAATGTGTAGAAAGCCTGTGAATGGGAAGCTGTGGCCTGAGTGCATAGATGGCCTCAGAGTGGTCCTGTGGACTGTTATAAACAAAACCATAGAGGTAGGACTGTCCAAGCCTTTAACAGAACACATCCTGCCAGTTGTTCCTGGATGCTAGACAAGGAGCTTTGGATGTGTGGTGTTCCCTGTAGGATTTCAGACATTCTTCAGTACTAGTTTTCCTTTCTCTTTCCCTAGTCTTTCCTTTTGCAATAGAAATGTTTACCCCATGCAGCTGAGTCTTGAAAGTATGTAACTTTCTTATTTTAAAAAAAATTTATTGATTCTTCCAGAATTTCATACAATGTATTTTGATCATATCCTAACCACTTTCCTCATCTCCACATCCACCCTACTATCCCCCTAACTTTAGGTCCTCTATTAGTATTTTTTTTCTTTTTTTTTAAAAGACCTATTGAGTCTAACTTGCATTCCCCATATGCTCTTGGTGTGGCTCCGTCCCTTCCAGTCTAGAGACACACCCTTAAAGAAAACTGACTCTCCTTCTACAAGCACCTAATAGATTCTCAGCTAGTGCAGTAGCTTCTTCCCACACCCATGCAGGGGTTTTGTCTGGTTTGGGCTTACACAAGTCTTGTGTATGCTGTGGGTTCATATGTACAATTTCTCTCCCTGTTTTGTTTAGACAATGCAATTTCCTTATATTCATCTGCCACCTCTGGTTCTTACAATCTCTCTGCCCTCTCTTCCACAATGATCCCTGAGCTTTGGGAGATATGTGTCCCATTTAGGGGTGAGAATTTTTTTTAATATTTTATTTATTTTTTTTATTTAATAACCACATACTTAAAAGAAGCGTTTCATTACAACATTGACATATTCAATAACAATTTTCTGAGCTAAGATGCTGTAAATTTTTAGTTTCACAGTTGACTTGTTACAGTTATACAATATTGTACTCAGTATAAACCCTATAAGACATAAAATTGAGATTTTTAATCTTTAAAAAAGATCTCCATTTTATTATTAAAATACATAGTTTCATACAGTAAAATTCATTTTCAATGCAATTGACATTAAGATGTTTGCACATGTGTTTCTATTCTCTATATATCTGATTGTTACTAGTGACAGTCAGTTAATTTCTGAGCTCCTTGGCATCTGAGCATGGATATAAAGTCATCAGGTAGATTTCAATGGTAATGTTTTTCACATCAGATCGGAAG
>NW_008353598.1:1404057-1406377 GCF_000622305.1 Nannospalax galili | reverse complement strand
TCTTTTTTTTTAATTTTTAATAACTACATGATTAGAAGAAGCATTTCACTACAGTCTTAATATGTTCAGTAACATACTCCAGAGCAAGAATACATCTCTTTCACAACTGGGTGCAAGTTTCTAGGATCACAGTTGAGTTAATAGAGTTATACAATATTGAACTCAATATAAGCCCTATAAGACATAATATTGAATGAGTTTTTTAAGCTTTAAAAAAAGATCTCCATTTCATTTTAGAATATATGGTTCCTTGCAGAAAGACTCATTGTTTTATTAATTCTTGATTCTTCAAGAATTAATAAATTTTTTTTAAATAAGAACACTTAGGTGTGAGCACATCCATCTCTAATCTCTGTGCATCTGATTATTACTGGTCATAATCTGTCGCACTTGGACCCTTGGTGCCTGTGTATGTCTATGAAGTCATCGGGCGGATTTCAATGGTAGTGTTTATCACCTCTACTAATTAGCATGACGTAAATTTCCATGCTTCCTCCTCAAATATAATACATTTTTTAAAAATTTGTTGATTTCTGTGTGTGTGTGTGTGTGTGTGTGTGTGTGTATCACACAGAACATCCCAAACTGTCTTATTTGACTATACACCCACTTCCCAGTTGGCACTTCCCATAGCCTCCCTCTCCCCACCAGACCCCTTTTATTCTGATATCCCTGCTAATGTCTGCTGTGTTGTTGGCTCCCCCAGCCATTCCCCACTACTTGCCATTTTGGTGAATCTAGTCAGCCTATCTAGAGGTCTTGGTTTCAGGAAGGTCAGCTGTTCCACATCTAGCAGCAATCAGTTGTCAATATTCCTTTAGATAAGATTGGGGTCTGCTGTTCATTTTACCAGTTCTATACTGGTTTACTATTTCAGAGTCCCTTTGTTTACCCTGGCCAACAACTCAAAGAAGGTATCTCCTATCTGGCATTGTTGCTTGTTATGTAGCCTTTAGCTATGCATATGGACTCTTGGGAAATTATATTGGCCCCTTTAATGTTTGGTTATACTTTCCTTTTGGGTGTTTAAGGCCATACAGTTGGCCCAGATAAACCAATTTATTTTTACCCTTAAGGACGTTTGAGGCTCTGTTCCTCAGGGGTCAATGGACTTGGGAGGAGCCCTTGGCTCCTTTCTTTTACCAGTTCCACCTATGTGAAGATAAGTCAAAGGTCCTGCTCGACCATGGTTGGCTTTGCTTGGAAGCATGGAGGAAATGATTCCTCTGTCCTGACCCTCCTCTTTGTAGACTGGACACTGGTTCAAGTCCATCTGGTGGGGTCTCCTCAGCTTCCTTGATCAAGAGGACAAGTGACCCACCACAATTACAAGACATTTTGAGAGATGCTCATAGTCCCATGGAACTAATCAACCTAGGAGGGCAAGGATCAAAAACTGTCCTTTATATCCCTTTGACCAAATTAGTATAGGCCTCAAGGTATGTCTGTTAAGCATCCAAGAAAGTTAGTTCCACAAATCTGGTACTTTTAATTACTGTGTGCCATGTAAATAAATCTTGGGCATAGACCAATTGTTCTCAGATAAACCTTACATAGACATGTATTTCTTGATCTGATCTGTATAAATTATTAGTAGGTTGTTGGGGTAATATGGTTCCCTCTGGTTTTCAAAACTAGCTAGGCATTATTTATCCCTTGTATTGTCTCACCCCTCCATCATGGTTTTCCCACTTAAGGTGCCCCCATTCCCCCCCTTTCTCCCTTACTAATACCCTTCTCCTATGGTCTACCTCTCTTGAGCTCCTTCTTTCCCCTTATCCCCTAGGTTCTTTGTATGCCCTTCCCTCCCATCTCCCTTAAACTAACACAATTTTTGTCTCTATCTCCCTTATTAAGGCCTGTTTCCTATTGTTCTTCCCTTGCAGGTTCTTTTCTTTTCCTTACATCCCTGTTTCCTTTTCATTATCCTGGTTCCTTTAGTTATGTCTGGATACATATTCACTTATCAAGGTTCTAGGATCTACATATGAGGAAGAACATATGTCGATTTTTTTAAAGTCTGTGTTACTTCACTTAGTATACCAGTTTCTAGTTCCATCCATTTACGTTCAAATTTCATCTTTCTTTACTGCTGAGTAAAACTCCATTGTACAAATGAACCACATTTTCATTATCCACTCGTCAATTAAGGGACACTTAGGTTGCTTCCATCTCTTAGCTATTGTGAATAGGGAAGCAACAAACATGTATGTACAAGTGTCTCTGCAATAGAGTATAAGCCAAGGAGTGGTATAACTGGGTCAAATGGTAAGTTCATTTGTAGTTTTTTAAGAGTTCTCCACACTGTTTTCATTAGGGG
>NW_008353598.1:1390022-1402757 GCF_000622305.1 Nannospalax galili | reverse complement strand
TATCTTCCAATCTTGATACTCTGTTTTCCATTTCGTTCATCCTATTGGTGAGGCTTTCTCCTGTCGTTTCTAATTGGTTAATGGAGTGTTTCACTTCCTTCTTCATTTCAGCCTGAGTATTCGTCAATATTTCTCACTCTTTTCTGAATTCATTCAGAGATCCCCATCTTCCTTCAGTTCTTTGATTTCTTTGTTTGTGTGTTCTTTAAATTCACTGAATTCTTGTATCATATTCATCATTGTTCTTTTGAGTTCCATGTCCTGCATTGTCTCTACGGGGTTCTCACTGTGCTCCTCTAGAGGATTACTGGTATTTGGTGGGGTTATGTTATTTTGGTTTTTCATGTTATTATTTTTTCTCTGTGATTTTGACATATGAATTTCTTTTATAGTTTCTGTTTCTTGTGTGAGACTCAAGCCTCCAAGTTTAGGTCTGCTTCTTTTTTTGAACTTTATGTGTCTTTGTGGTTTAATTTTGGGGCATGAAATGCTGGTTCCTCTAAGCTTCCAGTTCTCTCTTTTGATTTTATATTGGAGTGGCCAGATTGCTTTTGTCTTCAGGACTTCCCACAGAGGCCCAAGTCAGATGAGGATCAGATGCTCTCAGGCTTTCTCCTAAGGTCTGGATCCCTCCAGGATAGATTTTGGTCTCAGGAATTTGGGAGTTGGACTGGCTTGGGAGCTGGGCCCAGGATATATGCTGGTCTAGGGCAGCTGTTGGCCATGCCACCCCGAGATGCAATGGAATATAGGCATGGGAAGTGGCTCCAAGGGCCCCTGGGTACTCCACTAGAGCCGGGTTGGTCTGGATGCAAAGGACCAGGAAGAGGAAAGGTCAGCCCTGGTGTCCAGGAAAGAGGCTGGTGGGTAGTGCAGACCCAGGGAGGATGAGGGATGTGAGGGTGGGGCCAGGCCCAGAGAACCCCTGGGGACCCCAGAAGAAACTGAGCTCGTCTGGATGCACAGGATCAGGAAGAAGCAGTGGTGGTTCCCCAGGTGTCTGGGGTGCCAAGACAAGGAATGGAACAGGGCCCAGGCTAGGAGGAGAGACTGTCAGGGAGATGAGAGAGTGAGTGAGGCTGGGGGAATCAAGGCATGGAGGGCTAGGGGTGAGAATTTTGCAGTCTTTATTGTGTACTTGTTGACCAGTTGTGGGGCTCTGTCTTAATTTTTATCTGTTGCAGAAAGTTCTCTGTTGAGGGTTGAGAGATGCACTAATCTGTAAGTATAGTAAGTCATTGGCAGATGGTTTAATAATGAGTCTATTTAGCAGAATAATAGTACGTTCTCCCCTATGATCTGTGATATCTAGTCACATGTTGTTTGCCTTCATAACAGTGCCAAGTGTGGGCTCCATTTTGTGAAGTGGGCCTTAAATTTGATCAGAAGGTCATTCCCATAACATTGATGAAACTATTGTACCAGTAGTCAGATCTTGTCAGGTCAGTCATTACTGTAGTTCACAGGGTTCACAACTGGGTAAGGCTGACTATAACTTTTATCGTCCATTAGTATACATGGTACCTTCTAGTGCTATGAAAGCTACCTAGATATGAAGCTTCAGGATAGAGATAGGAGCCACTTGATTTCACCTTGTTTGCTCTACAATTCAACTATATAGTGTCTTCAGCAATAGGGTCTTACTATCAAGTCCTGGAGAGCAATGGTAATAGCCAGTATTGTTTCAGGGTCTATGAGCTCCTGGCCAATAATTCCAAAAGAAGCGAGTTCATTCCTGGCATTGGGCTTTTTATTTGTTAGCCTGTCTTGTCTGTTAGTGTCATTGAACCTCCATTATAGGTTAACTACATTTAAACTCTTTTATCTTTTTATATGTATATATTTTAAGAAGCTTCTATAGCAGTAGGTTTCCATATAACTTTTTCAAAAGGTCTTCAGTGTTAGTTATATCTCCCCTTACCTTGAATGTGGAAAGTTCCCAAAGAGGGAAAAGTGAGGAAAAGAATTATCATTCAACTTTCTACCTCCCCAGTCCTTCAATCTTGAAGTCCTGATGGAAGAAAGCAACGAAAACATCAAAACAAGGTTCAGTAAGTCCAATAAATGTATGGATACTTTTCCCTTTCCACAGCCTAGAGGACCTGCAGCCTCTCAAAGAGTAAATGTTCAGAAGGTCCTTATGTCTACCATGATACAGCAAGGTACAGAAAATCAAAGACAAAGGAAGATTTCCAGAAGAGTAGTTCTTTTGTGGCCTCATAGAAACCAAAGCTATGTCTATAGAAATCCAGTCTTTCTCAAGAGACTTAGAGTAGGGAGATGACTGGGTGTCTCCTAATTGGCTAGTTCCTCCAATTGGCAGGGCCTGCTGCAGAGTGTGGACTATGGGGTTGTGGCAGGGAGCCATCTTGGAAAAGAAGCCGCGAGCTGAACTGGAGAAGCTGCAAGCTGTGGGGAAGCACATGAGCCATGGGAACGCTGAGCACAACAGCTAAAAGAGAGAATGGACTGACTTTTATGGACCTGGGCCATCGCTGGACCCAGAGGCATGAGCAAATTATGGCAAGGTCTGGTAAGGCGAACTCTGAGGCATGGTGTGGGGCTAGGCACTGGGTACTCATTCCTTTGTAAGTTAATAAACACATGGAAAATATATTATGTGGTTTCTCTGATCATGCAGGAGACCCAGAGCAAATTCGGGCCACAGTATTGGTGTAGCCTGACAGAATATGATGAAACTGAGAGTGAGGTTTAGAAGAGTGCTACTGGCAGTGCTGATGTGGTTTTTGCAATGGGTTACTAAAAAGAAGCCAGCCACGCAAAAGCAGGGGCAACAGCTATGTTGTAAATATGGGGATATGTTGCGGGTATGTGAAGATTTGTTAAAAGTTACCCAAAGGCTAGAAAATCTTTTACCTTCTCTAGACCCAAAGGAAGAGCAGAAGAGCAGAAGAAAGAGAGCAGCCATTTTGCATTATAAAAGATATGCCCCAGGCAGGAGAAGCTGAAAAGGCTACACTAGAAGAACCAGTTGCAGAGCTGGAGAGATAAAAAAAAAAAAAAAATCAGGACACTTTGACTTGTGTGAAGTCCAAGGACTCAGAGAAAAAGACAGATAATAGTAAAAAGGAAAAAAAAAAAAAAAAGCTGAATGTATTATAGCTAGGAAATATGCCATGCTAGCACTGTTAAAATTAGGAAAAACTTACAAGCAAGCAAGCAGAGAGCCCCTGGCCATGTGGCTTGTGAGAGCATGGGACATGAGAGCAAATGGCATCAGTCTATGTCCAGAAGCTTCACAGCTGAGTTATATAACCACCCATCCATCCTTATGATATAGGCTATTCAACCTAGGCCAGTGCAGGGAGGTGGGGGGAGCAGTCCTTAATGGGATGGCTGGTTGAAGGCATTAAAGATACATGGTTGTCACCAAGGGAGACTAACATGATTAGCAGGGGCTGGAGGACTATAAAGAAAGGACAGGCATTACTGAGAGAACTAGGTATGATGTCCAGTTCACTGGGCCAGATGAGATTGTCTTCACCAGAGATATGAAAGAAAGCTTAATTCAACTGGGACCTTCAGAATGGTATGGGGTTTTAATGGCTTTACTAAGCCCTTTGATGGGGCAGGATCTTTGTAAAGTGAGAGAAGCTTTGACAAATCTAAATGATTCTGACCAGCATGTAAAACGTGTCTGAAATAACAGAACACCCTATAAGAGATATAAAAAAAAAAAAAGACCAGGCAGAGGAAATGGTCCACTTGGGTTACTCAAAGACAAATGTGGCAAGACTTATGTCAAGCCCAAATCCCCAGAGAAAAAATTTATAGAAAACCAAATTCAGTACTAAGGCATTTCTGGAAGGCTTTAAAACCAGAAGAATAGTTTACAAAGGACATTCAAAGGATAACAACTGTACAAGGGGTGGTTAAGAATCCCCAAGGATTAAATAAAATGCATTTCCCTTCTGATAAAGGCTATACTAGGAGTTGAAGCAGGTTTTCACACCAAGTTCTCCCCCAGCAACCTGGTGTGGTCAATGGGAAGATAACAGATGTCGCTACAGTCAGGAGGCAGACACAGAGCCTGACTCAGGGAACCAAGAAGTGCAGGGGGGATAGGAGAAGTCCCATGCTCCTTAGACCAGTGCAGGGTCAGGCAACTGGAGCCAATAACTCTAAGTGTATCAAGAATAAAAGAATCCAAAGGGATAACTAAAAATGGCAATGAGTTTAGCAAATTAATGCCTCATACCCTTGCTATGGTACCTAACAAGGATCTATGGAGAAAACGGTTAATACAAATGGACAAAACCTTTACATGCTTTATGAGACCTTGTCTATGAGTGATTTAATATATAATGCTAACATTCCTTCCAATGTTTTACAGATGTGAAACCCATTTGAAAGATACCTGAAAAAACAAAGGCCAGCTATAGACAACGGTTAAGAAAATCTACAGTACCAGGGGTGGGTTGCCCCCCTATGAGCTGTTGGTCAGAGAGAGCTCCTAGAGGTCCTCCAATTCAAGGCTATTGCCATTAATGTCAGTTGTACACTAGAAGGGTTAGTTGCTTGGGACAGTACATGTCGTGAGCACAGGAGAAGAAGAGATGGAACTGAGATAAGCCAAAAACCTCTGTGCCACTGGATGGATGATGTTCTTATTGCCAGTAGGCTCTATACAGATGGTTAGAGAAGAAAGGATCCCCTATAAGTCTACTCAACGATGGACCCCACGTTCTGCACATTACGGACATGCCAAGAAATACCTGCAAGTGCAATAATGGCTTGATGACATACATACAACTGACAAATTTCTAATTGGATAAGGCCGGCTCCTAGAGGTGGAACACACATCTTATGCTGTAGACCAGGTCAACACCTTTTGTCGAGAAAGGCTACAGGCCTTCCCTAGTGGAGAAGCAATTATGAGTATATTTTAATGACTATAGTACACCTATTGGGATACCTTCTAGGCATCTGTATTTACATTCATGTTTGTTTAAATGTGTCTACTTCCTTTCATTTGTCTTTATAGTAGAAGAAACACCACTGAGATAGATCAGTGGCCATAGCCTAAAGATGACTAATCAGGAAGCCCAAGAAGCCACTCTCTTGCCATGATACAAGAGAGATCACCCTACATCTATCACCTCTTCCAAGGCTCAGGGACTTTATCAGAAGATGGACGGAAAGATTGTAAGAGCTGAGGAAAGGGGTGGAGTAAAGATTGTAAGAGCTGAAGAAAGGGGTGGAGTGTCTCCGGATTGGCTAGTTCCTCCAATGGGCGGGGCCTGTAGCAGAGTGTGGCCTGTGGGGTGTGGCTGGGAGCCATCTTGGAATGGAAGCCAGCAGCCATGGAGAAGCTGGAGGCCTTAGGGAAGCGCATGAACCATGGGGAAGCTAGGGAGCCATGGGAACACTGAGCACAACAGCTGAAAGACAGAATGGACTGACTTTTATGGACCTGGGGCAATTGCTGGCCCCAGAGGCATGAGTGAATTATGGGCGTTGCTCAGTCTGATAAGGCTGGCTCTGAGGTGAGGCCCGGGGCTAGGCACTGGGTACTCATTCCTTTGTAAGTTAATAAATACACATAAAATATATGGTTTTTCTGATCACACAGGAGACCCAGAGAGAATTCGGGCCACACTGGGTGACCCCCAAGAAGTTTGGAGTCAACAGAAGAGAAGCAGCAGCATATGGAAACAGCCAGGATCACAGCCCCTTATGAAACAAGCTATTTTTAAAGCCCAGGACAGGCCACCAATACCTCTGTCAATGTAAGAAGAGCGGAGGCCAGTTCCACAAAAAAAAAAAAAAAAAGCCCACAAAGATCAATTCAGAACAGTGTATAAGCCTTCAGGTCAGGTGCTATACTATAGGGTAGATTTCTAAAATAAGATTTACCCAGAGTGACTGAGTTCTCCCAGTCCCTCCCCTTGGCATTCAAGACAAAGTCATGTGGCTGGGTCCTTGGGGACATAGAAGCAGAGGCAGTGTCAGTTCATCCAAAGGGAAAGCAGAAGAATGACTGTGTATTTTGCTGAGCTTTTTGTGATTTTGAAAGAAACACAATAGTATATTTTGAGAAAGAAATTAAAGGAATTGTCACTCTTCCTCATAGATTACAGATAATAGGCTACAGATAACACAAGAAAGAGTAACAAAATACAGAATTGCAGAATTAGACAGGATCTTATACACAATTATTTTACAAAGCAATGAAAGCATCCATCTTTCTAACTTGCCAAGTTACTATATTTTTGTGGAGGAAATTAGATTGGCACCTAGGTCCATGGATTTTCACTATAACATGTTGCCTAAAACCCAGCCTCTGAAAGGGAAAGCTATGCCCCCATCACTTTCTTACCCCAGTGTTTAGGATTCAATGGAGGTATTGAATAAATTCTATCTTTTCTCCATTAAAATTATGGGAGTTTTAAATGTTTACCACTACACTCAGGAAGAATAATTTTAAGGAAATAATTTATGTAAGTATTCATTAATTTATTCACTTACTCATTTGGCAAGCAGCTCTTGCCTAACCCATGTAAGTTCATGACATTCTAAGAACTAGAAATACAGCAAATAAGTAAATAAATAAATAAATAAATAAATAAATAAATAAATAAATAAATATCATGACAACATTTATATCCAGTAGGAAAAAAAGCAATATAAAAACCAAAAGGTAACTATGTAATGTGCAGTATAGTGAGAGCAACCATGAAAACCTAGAATAAGGGGAACAAGAATCACTATGTAACGTAAGGCACTCGAGCCAAGTTGTGTTGGTAAGGCAACAGTTTCAGCCAGGATATAAATGAATACAAATTAAAGTAGCATCTGTGGGAAGAGCATCCAGGAAGATAGAGAAGCAACTGTGAAAGCCTTGGGCACAGTACAGCTTGGTATTTTGGAAGAATAGGAAAGACGCCAGTAAACAGGGATAGGGTGACAGGGAAATGACATCAGACAGATGGTGGTGGCAACCGACACATCAAAGTATGACTCTGAAGACTTGGAAAAAACTCTGAGTGAGACAGATCTGTTGAGTTCACGGAGGCAGGCAGAAAAGAAGGTATGTGTAGGTAATCAGATAGAAGAGGATAGAGACTTGTACTCCAGTCAGTGTGAAAGAAATAAGAAGACATAAGTAGGTCTCACCCACATTCTGGTTCAAGTGAAAAGGAATTTTACTACACTGCTGTTTGTGCAGCCAACTTGAATAAATTCCTATAGTCTCAAGTATTACAGAACAAAAATATCTCTGATATATTTTGAAAATGTGAGCAGGAATATTTGTACTTATTCATGCTGAGAAAAAAGAGTAGTGAAATACTTTCTGAGATTGAATGATAGATCAAGAGGAGAAAAGCCACATCAGACCATTTACTTTTGACTTTTCATTGATAGGCACAAATCTAAAGTACAAGAAAACAGAGTGATCCTTTTAGCACCGGATCACTAGCTCTCTCCTCTCTCCCCTCTCTCTCTCCCTCTCTCTTTCTCTCTCTCTTTCCCTCCCTCCCTTTTCTCTTTCCCATACAGAAAGCATCAGTTTTATTTTTTTCCTCAGCTCAATTTCCTTGCCTTCAATCATACCATCCTTGGTAAGAGAAGTGGTTATTTACACCTTGTCTTTGTTGAACTGAGATCTCAAAAAAAGAGAAGAATTTAAAGGAAAAGAATTTAAAATAGAGCTGATGTTTACCACCCAAATGCTGATCTAGTCAGACCCTTACATTTGAACCGAAATGTGGCCTAGACCCGTTAAACAACTTCTACAGAACAAAAAATCTGAAATTAATGACACAATTTGACTTTGAAGAATTGTGTTTTCTCTGTTCTTCTTTGTCTGAAACTACATAATCTATTTCCAATTCTCATAAAATTTTGCAAAGCTCTCCTTAGTGGTTTAGTGTCCACCAGATATTTTCTGTGAAAGTCTACTTGACTATAATGTTACTATAGCTTGGCATTTTATATTAACATATCTTTTAAATTTTTTAAAATTTCACTTAAGAATAATATGTTTGTGCATCCATCATTCAGTTTCAACTTTATTTCTGAGTTTTTGAGTCAGGACCTAATGCAGTCCAGATTGATCTTGAATTCCTTATGCAGCTGAGAATGACCTTGAACTTGTGATCCTCCTGCCTATACCTTCCAAGTGCTGAGGTTACAGGAATTTGTCACCAGTCAAGCCTTAGCCTCAATTTCAACATTTTAACCAAAATCGCTTCTTCTGTGCTTTCTCCTCTTTTCCCTCTGGGTTATCCTTGACCATAAACTTTTATCTATACTTGCTAATCTCTAATTTCTCCTTCCATTCTCCCTTCAAATCATGTTTTCCTTCACTTATTCCACCAAACCATGTTTTTTCATCACCAATACTGAGCCCCAGTTTGTAAAATCTAGGTTTTTATTCTCAATCCTTGTGTTCCGCTGACCCCTCAACAATATCTGATATAGCATTTCATCTTTAAAACACTCTTGAGGCTTCAGTAGCTATAACTGGCTGCTTGTTTTCAGTATTGTTAACCTGATTTAGCCATCCCTAAACTGTTGTATTATTAGAAGTTAGTTCAGATTCTGTGGCCCAGATGAATTCCACCTAATTCATGACATTAAATGACAACTGCATAGTAATAATACTAAAACTCCTATCTATGACTCAGAATTCATGACTCCTTTCGGATTGTCTGCTATCTTCATGTGGAATCTGACAGACAATTCAAATTTGGGTCGTCTGAAAATAAACTCTGAGTTTTAGTCTCAAACCTTCCCTACAGTCCTTCCTATGCCAATTAATATCAACTATAGCAACTATAGCTGTTAAAAACATAAAGGGGTAAATTTTTCTCTTCCACCCACATCCAGTACATCAGCTGACTACATCCATCAAACGTTAATGTGTCTATAGCCTCATCATCCCCTCACTTTCATTATCACTACCCAGACTATGATGACATAATTTCATCTTAGATTGTTCCACTCTCCTTCTACTATTGTTAATTTAACTCTTCTGCCCTTCCAAAAATCATGGTTCTTGCCTTAAGTGATAGGAAAGACTAAACTTCTAACTCAAAATCTTCCTATTGGCTTCTCAGGACTCAGGACTTCCTGATCTCACTGTGCCTTCAGCACAGGCACAGGCCTCCATGATCTCACTGTGCCCTCAGCTCGGAAACAGGCATCCATGATCTCACTGTGCACCCCACTCCCAGCTTTGTTCGTAGATTCTTTCACTCTATTTTTTTTTCTTCATTCTGTTCCAGCAACACTGACTTCCTTGCAGGTCCTGCTCCAGGGACTTTTTTGAATGTTCTTTAACCAGGTATCTACTTGACTTATCTACTTATTTGCTATACTCGACTTGCCCCAACAGAGATATCTCCTTACCATTCTGTAAAAAGTAACATAAATATCCAAGTAACTCCTTATTTCTTTCCTTGTACATCTAACTCCTATGCTACACTCTTTTTGCATTTGTATTCATTGACTGCTTTGTACTGATAGTAAACTTTATGAGGAAGAAGACTTGGCTTCATTCTTCTGCACTGTAAAACTGAGACCAGCACTTGACCCATAATGGTTGCTCAGTGTGCAAAAATTCTAATGCAGGACAAAAATGCAATGCCATATGTTGGTAGCAATGAGGAAATTCATTTTAGATAAAAATTCATTTTCTTACATACCATAGTCTGTTTCAAAACTTAGATGACATAGGTAACAAGCCACATTTTGAACACGTAAATCTTGCTTTCACTCTTTTATAGACTTTTAAAAATTCATGGTATTTTCAGAATGTACAATTCATACTGAAAACCCAATGGAGAAAATATGGTATGAAGGTTTTCTCAGTTTTATATTTGTACTAAAATAAAGTTTAGAGTGCAAACATAACTCTTTTCTCCTGACGACTACCCTCTCTCTATAAATCTGTTCTAGAAATAGGCCAGAGGATGTGCTACAGAGCATCACAATGAAATTTTATTCAAAGTGAGTTTTCATTAAAATGTACTTTTTAATTTATTTTATTTTGACTTTTGCAGAATATTTTAAAGTCTTATCTCAGGCAAATACTTGTAAAATTGATTACTATTTTAATATGTGATGAACCAAAGCTTTTTAATGATGAATAAAATGAGAATTTTGAAATTGTGATGAGCGAAATTTGCTTGACATCTAATTCAATGAAAAACATAAAAAGATGTTCATCCCAAGAATGAAAACTATTAATTTTTCAATCTTAATTTTCAGGACCACAAACCATATGTCAGGTTGCTAGCAGTAAAAGTTTTAGTGCACTTTCAAATCAGAAATATCTCTCTAGAAGATTTTGTGACTATGAAATGGATTTACAACTAAATATTTCCTTAGTGAGAAGAATTCTTACATTTTTGTCAGGTACCTTTAAATGAATTGGAAAGTATTTATATTGAAATTCACTGTATTTCCTTGAGGGACTTTAAAGCACACAAAATTGATAGGGCTGCTCCCTCACAAAAGGATCAAGTAAGTGGGCCACCATAGCTCTCTTCATGGACTATACACTGGGAGGCAGGTCCCACATAAGAGACATGGGATATTATAGAGGGAAATAAGAAAATATGGCTAGGTTCACAGATAAAGTAAATAAATACCTAAACAAATAGAATAAAAGTAAATGAATAAAAATAAATGTAAAATCAGGGCATGGTAGTGCATGCCTTTAATCCTAGCACTCTAAAGGCAGAGGCAAGCAGGCCTCTGTGATACTGAAGCCAGCTTGATCTATCTTGTGAGTTTCAAGTCATCTAGTGCTACAGGGAGATTACATCACTAAAAAGCTAAAAGACAAAATAAAATTTAAAAATAAATGGAAAGGAAGAGTCAAACAATAAGAAATTTTATGGGAAGTATAAATGTAAGACAAAATCCTAATAATTTGTGAAATATGCAAAACTTATTTATATTAATAGCCATATTATTTATTTATGAGGACAGCATTCTTTATTCATTCTCTAAAATTTTAAATGCTCTTCCCTTTCCAGTAAACTGATTGACCTAATAATGGACACCTGAGTATCAGCACTGGCGATACCAACACTCAACACTGAACACTCAAAATAACAGGTAAAATCCTTTGCTGCAATGTCTCAAACACTAAAGTAAGAGAGTTAGACTGTATATGAAAGATTGTGAAATGTTTGAGGAAACTTTTATTACTTAGATTCTTCAACACATGGAGAATGCTGGAGAGAATTACTGGAACTGACTTGCCAAGAGAAGCTGCCTCTCCTGAGTGCATACTCACACACACACACGCGCACACACACGCCTTCTCACCCACACATCATCCTTGCTTTCAGAAGCTAATCTAGTACTTAAAAACCTAGAAAATAAAGTGTTCTATGAATAAGCCAAAACAGCATATAACCGAAAGTTTACACACAGTGCCGTAGTACTGTGAAAATAAGAACTTAGCTATATTAATGAATGTGAGTAATTTAATACTTGAAAAGCTTAGTTCTTTCTCATATTAGAGCCAAATATTCACTAGAATAGATTAAAGAAATGCTTTATGAAGTCTCGAAGACTTTAGGGACAATTTTACTTTTCACAAAATTGTACTTTCACTGTCACTTGTGTACAACTTTCACTTGTATGGGACAATATTTCTTGAAGATATATTTGTACATTTCACATCATTGGCTATAAAGAAAACTGAGTTATTTTCCATATGACATTTACATCTTAAAAGGGTTTTAATCAGCATAATTTCTAATTAGGATTAATCAAATATTTTATACTGACAAAATTTCTCTTCTGAAGTTTATCTACTATCATTATTGACAATATTTGTAGATGTTATTTTATTCCATGACATGAAATAATATGTTTTATAAAGAAGACAAGGCTAATTTTCACTGTAAGACTGATAAAAAGTAATCTTTTGGACACAGAGACTTCTGCATGATTTACAAATCATTCTGATTTAAAAGTACATTTATCCTTGATTGAGTGGTCCAATTTCTCTATTCTCCCCAAAGTATCTGTATTTCTACATGAATTGATATGAAAAAATATGTAGTTTAAATCACTGCAAACCTTGTGCTGCTAATGAGTTTTGATAGTCATTAATATTTTTATCACATTTCCCTAAAGGTGGTATAATTACTGTTATTATTTTCAGCTAGAAACATAAAACATAGTCCTGATTTTTGATGACTTTGGAACATAACTCTTGGGTATAATCTCTGTGTGAAAAGCATGAAATGAATAGTCTGTCAAACAGCATGCACTCTTTTCATAATGAAAATTTCCTCTACAGCACATTTATCTTCTATTACCTGATGGGCACATAAAAGTCACGCTTTATAACACTTAGATGTTATTTATATTGAGCTTGTGCCAGAATCAGGTATCCCAGAAACTGGGCAAGAGGCCACAAAGTACTCATGTGTATGCACACACACACACACACACATACACACACACACACACACACACCATTGTATTATTGCACTAGTATATGAATCTAATAAAGTCAGTAAGAAAATAAAATTTCTTTAGAACAATTTGTGGGGTCTAAAAGCATTACTGGAATAGTGAAAAGCATTACTGGAATCCAGTGAGTGCTAAGAAAAGATAGACTAATTTGATACAACTCTTATTTTTTGACTATTCAGTTTTAAAAATAATGCTGGGGGAACAAATTCCTATCTAAATATATGAAGAATACATTACTAGACAGTAACACAAAAACAAAACATGATA
>NW_008353598.1:1386863-1389939 GCF_000622305.1 Nannospalax galili | reverse complement strand
ACCTTATCTGCACTATGCATTTCTTCTCTGATATGTGTGCACAGTCAGATTTAATTATTATACTAATAACATTGTATCAGCCTTGAACTTTATGATGTTATAGATTTTTCTAGAATCAGGTAGAACAATTGATTTTGTTGCAGCATTATAAAGCTACCTGTACCATGTGAGCATTTCACTTACTATTCATATTTGTATGTGTATGTAAGACAGATATGAACAACTTAAACTACTTTTAACCACATTATCCCAGAGTTTTGTTTCTACCCAGTCTTTTGGGGCTATTTTGTGATATAGTTTTTCGATATAAAGTTGAATTCATTTGGATTTTTACAGATTTATTACTATAGTGCATACTGTTCACAGTCTTGATCCATTACACTAGCTAATTTATTCACTGCTATAACTTAATTAGTATAAGCTACAGGGAAGGATGTACTAGCCAGTATGAGTCCAGAATATAAATTGAATAATAGCATACAAAATTTTAAAGTAACTCACAGAGTATATAAGCAAATGGGTTTGTATGCTTAGTTAAAAATCATTTATTTTAGCAAGCATATTCTATAAATTGGAAGACTATTTTAAATGTGTAAAAAGAAATGAATTTTCATTCAGTACAAATATATAATTACTATCAAGAATTAGGCTTGCTTCTCTCTTTGTAAGACTTGGAGACATGTACGTGAAAGTAAGACAGATTTATAAAAATAGAAAGTGTTTATTATGCAGGATAGTGCTTTTGAAAAGAGGAAGATATCACATCATATGGTAAGCTACTTTCTTAGCTATGTGGGAGTGCTTAGCTGGGGTTTGGTCCCTTAAACTCACTGGACAACATTCAGTTCAGCACTTAGCTAGTATTCACCAGTTCTCATCAGAAAAGAAATTATAAACTATGTTTGAAGTTACAAACTATATATGAAGTCACTTAAGGTTAGTGTCAATGAGCTATGTGATTTTACCTATAGTATTATTCTGTCTAATGCACAAAATAAAACTGATACTCTATACATATATTCACATTTGGTATATACTTCCTTTCCAGTACATAACGGCAGTACTAACCTTTGCTAATTTGGGGAGCAACCCAGAGCCCAAATCAGCAGTAGACTGTTAGCACTGTCACCTAGACACCCATTTCTATGCTCTGACTCCTTATTCCTGCTTGTGAAAGTGTGTCTATGTGTTCGCCTTTTGACAGGATGCCCTGGTGATTAGTGTACACATTGAAGTTGGAGAAGCATTGCCCTATCTCAATAGTGTGGGAGGCTGTCAACTTCTCAATGTACAAGGATTATAATGAAGGGAGGGTAAATTAGAGCATTTATTTATATGGGCTCTGAAGCCATATGACTTGGGTTTTCATTTACTTCTGTTTCTCCTGTGTTTGTATGTTGTGTATATGCATTGTATGTGCATATATATATATATATATATATATCATAAGTGTATATTCTGTGGGACACTTGCCTATTATTCACCAGAGCCTGGATCTGACCCCCAGCAATGCCCTTCCCATCCCCCTAAAAAAGTTAGTAGACCATTGATTTTAAGTAGATGATGGTAGCTGATTCGTAGAATAAGCATACCACAGTAAATGTGAAAGATGTTTGATCTTTCCTGTGTTTTATGATGACAATAGAATGATAATTGCAATGCTTCTGCCATATGAAGCCAGGATCTGGACAAGACACTCATAGTGAACTTCACACAGGGCTCAGGGATCATTGCAGAAAAGGGTGTTGAAAAGTTGTAAGAACCAGAGGAGGAGCTGTATGATCAGAATCAGAAATTATATGCAGTAGTCCATGCACATAATCCAGTAAATAAGGAGAGATATTTTCTTACAAGGATAGGACGCTTGGTAGGTTAATCAGACTCCAGTGCATGGACCTCTACTGAAGGACATTTGGGGACACAAATCAGACTTGTGCATATATATATATATATATATATATATCATAAGGATGTATATTCTTGTGTGTGAACATGCATATGAAGACCTCAGGTGGACACTGGAGTTACTTAATCTATCATTCTCCCTTGTTTTTTGAGACAGGATCTCTTACTGAACCCAAATATCATCAATTGGCTAGGCTAGCTGGCCAGGGAACTCCAAGGATCCAACTGTCTCTATTCTGCCAGTACTAGGGTTACAGTTGTGTGTCATCATGCCTGGCTTTTTATATGGACACTGGGGATCTGAACTCAGGTTCTCAGGCTTGCAAGGCAGGTGCCTTACTGATTGAGCCAGCTCCCCAGCCCACATTTTACCCATTTACAAACATGTAGAAAAATCTGGGTCAAGCTACTTAAGTGTGTTAACCTTCAGTTTTACCAAACCTAAACTGGATATAGGCAGTAATTATAGCATTCTCCATACTGTTTTAAATAGCAAATGAAAGAGTAAGTATGAAACAGGTGCCTTATACTAAATATACCATATACAGCAGTCATTACTAACTATGTTAAAACAAAGTTTTATTAAAAAGATAATTTCTCTGAAAGTACTTATGTCTCACAGTTAACAAGGAACTGAACCACCTTCAGCTTTTAATGAATGTAATAAACAGAGGTGATAAATAAATACATTATTGTCAACTTGGATGTAAGAGAGAAGTCATGTTTGCAGACCAAGAAAGATATGCCTAACGGAAGAGTTGAAAATTTATAGGCAGAGAGAAAGAGAAAGTTGATATTTTGTGAAGTAAAAATTGACCCCAGTCTTCTGACACAACTTCAAAAATGAAATCTCATTCTCATCTTTCCAAAAACCTGAACAGATTAATCAGATACAAGCTACTGAACATGACATTAAAGACGAAGAGAACATTGTTGGCTTAAGTTAAAATCATGTTGTCACTGTAAAAATTTATATTATTTAGTCTTCCCTGACCAACCTCTACACTAAGGATGTAGTAAACATCTTTCCAAAAACCTGAACAGATTAATCAGATACAAGCTACTGAACATGACATTAAAGACGAAGAGAACATTGTTGGCTTAAGTTAAAATCATGTTGTCACTGTAAAAATTTATATTATTTAGTCTTCCCTGACCAACCTCTACACTA
>NW_008353598.1:1366595-1386146 GCF_000622305.1 Nannospalax galili | reverse complement strand
TCCAGAATACATGTCTCATGGGGATGTAGATATAGACTAATCAGTGCTTGGGGCAATATTGAAATCCAGCAGGGCAACCATTTACCATTCCAACTTAAGCAGGAATTCTCAGAGGAGCTTATTATGCCTATTCACTAAACCTACCTGGTACCTATAGCAGAGGTGAGAGTTCTCTTGCACATCTTCAAAAGTAACATGCTACATATTCTCAGAAGCAAAGCAAATACTTGGATGAATATCAATGGTCCAACTATGAAGGGAATGAAGGATTTCCATGTGAGCTCCCGAATGGCATCCTTTGAACACAAGAGAATCATCTTGACTTAATTCTGGGTATCTGTGAAGCAGGAGGTTCTCAATGTAAAGTGAAAATAAATTATTTTCAATAGACTAAGAATGTATAAAATGCACAGATGAATCACTGTGCTGCCCAAGGAATCCAGTCCTAAGAAGAATGCCTGAAATGCCTAGTCTAGTGACCATAAGGTTGCATCCCTTATCAAGGAACTGCAAGTTAAGAGGTGGTGAAAACCAGCAGCATTGCACAGAGTGCCATCAAATAAGATTGTGGTAATTCCATCTGCCCAGACCACTATTCACACAGTGACGTCAGGAGGTTCCTTGGATGTCAAAGAGGGTGGGAAGAAGGTGAGCTTCCCAGGCACCAAACCATCAAGGAGGAGATGTTGTACAAAGGACTCTACCTACTCCTACAGCTGAAACATACCAGAAGGTCTCGATTGACCTCCATTCTGGAGCCCATAGGCCTCGTAGACATATTGAGTTTGTGAGGTCCCAAGTCAGTGGTAGCTACGTATGGAGAGTCTGTTAGACCCTCTACTTCCAAGACTTACCAGTGTGTGGCCAGTCAGGGCCAGTCTGATGGCATATACCACAGGGCTACAGGGGAGCTGTTTCTTAACCCAGAAAATCCATAAATAACTTATGCACAAAATAGATTAAGAAATTTAAGGAAGGGGCTGGAGAAATGGCTCCGCAGTTAAGAACACTGGCTGTTCTTGCAGAAGACTCGGGTTCGAATCCTAGCACGCACATGGCAGCTAACAACTGTCCCGTAACTCCAGTTCCAGAGGATAGAACAGACTTTTCTGTCCTCTGCGGGCATTGCACAACACAGCCACGTGGCAGCTAACAACTGTCCGTAACTCCTGTCCCAGGGGATCCGACAGCCTCTTCTGACCTCTGCAGGCATTGTATGACAAAGGTGCACTTACCTGCATGCAGGCAATACATGAATACACATAAAATAAAAATAATAAATAAAATGTTTTTTAAAAAAAAAGAAAAGAAATTTAGGGAAATACGAGACCTTTCCAAACTGCCTGAGAGTACCAGACATGCATGACTCTGGCCTTGGCCTCCATGGGGTGAGCTAATCTAAATCATGTCATGACCATCATCAAGCTTTGGGACCATCTGCAGTCTCTCCCACTGCCCCAGGAACAGGCTTCCATGCTGGCTACTAGGGGCCCAGACCTTTGGAGACTGCAGGAGAGTGCCTGACTCTCCTGACTTGGGCCTCCACAGGGTGAGTTTCTCAAATAGCACTGTGCCCATTCCTTCTGTTTTGGGATCATCTGCAGTCCCTCTCAAGACCAGTCATCCCTGGAAGCCAGTAGGAACCCAAACCATTCCTGACTCAGCCACTCCCACGAGTTTGTCAAATCACACCATGCCCATTACCTTACTCTGGGACTATCTGCAGTCCCTCCCACTGCTCCAGGGCTTAGTCTTCCCTGATGACTAATAATGACCAGCACTACCATATCCCATCTCCTCTCCTTAGACCTTGGCACTATCCATCTGAGGATTCTGAAGTGCTCCTAACCAGCCAGGGCCTCTTGTCCCTCTTGGAGAGCCTCTGAGCAGTTGGGAGCCAGCTGGTCCCTCCAATATAAAATCAAAAGAAAAATCCTGAAGCCCAGACCAACAAGCTTTTCATACCCAATCAGAAAGCAACCAAGGCACTTCAATAATACAAACAGAATCAGACTTCACCTCAACAAAGGAAGTCTTGAGTTTCATACCAGAATCACAAGTAAGAAAACAAGCCAAAACCACAATGACAAAATAATAATATGAAAAACAAAAATAATATGTTCCCACCAATCCTATAAAAGAGTTTTACAATGAAAAACCTCCAGAGATAACCCTGGACATAGAATTTAAAATAACAATCATAAACATAATTAAAGAACTAAAAGACAGGGACAAACTTCTGACTGAATTCACAAAAGAGATAGTTTTTTTAATTGAGCTTTTAAAATTTCATACAACATTTCCCACTCACATCCATACCCTCTGCCCGATTCATGCCTACCCCATTTGCCAATGGCACCCTATGAACTCTGCCATGCACATTGAGTCCTACTTATTCAGGTGTTTGTATCCAAATATCCTTCAGTGTAAATCTATTCACTGGAGTCTAGTCAGCCCATTCAGTGGTCCTATGTAAGTCATACTGTCCCTCACCCAGAAGAAAAAGAAGAAAAAAAAAAAGAGAGAGATAGACTTTAAGACACAGAATCACACAAACTCTGTAATAGAAACACCAACTCTGCAATAGTAAGGGTCTACTATCTGCAAAAGACAGGTCAACTGGACAAAGAATAAACAGAGATATCTGAATTAAATGATGCCATACATCAAATGGACTTAACAGACATCTACCAAATATTCCACCTAAGCACCAAAGAACACATTTTATATTCAACAGCCTATGGAAGATTCTCTAAAGTTGACTTTATACTGGGGCACACAAAAAACACTAACTCATACAAAAAAATTGAAATAATTCCATGCATTCTATCTGAACAAAACACAATAAAGCTTAAATGCAAGAAGTAACTACATGAATTCATGGAGATTAAACAATACATTCCTCAATGAAAAATGTGCCAAACAAAAGAAATAAAATTATTCCTGGAGCTAGATGGAAAGAACAACACAGCACAACACAACAAAACCTCAGGGACACTTCAAAAGCAGTCCTAAGGGGAAGCGTATAGCTCTAAGTGCCTACACTAAAAAATCAGAAGGAGCACAAATAAACGACATCACATTGCAACTCAAGACTCTGGAAAGGCAAGAAGAAACAAAACCAAACCCAGCAGACAAAAATAAATAACTATAATCAGAGCAGAAAGTAATGAAATAGAATCAATGAATCTAAAAGCTGGTTCTTTGTAAAGTTAGACAAAATAAAGAGCGTGATGACACAATAGTAAAATGAAAACAGTGTGTGACAAATATATAAGTTTACATAAATATTTACAAAAATGCCCATGTTGCCAGATGCCTCAGATACCATTTGCTGATTTTGTTGATTTGGAATTGCTCTTTCTTTATTTTGGTTAACTGGGCTAAGGTTCTGTCTATCTTATTTATCTGGAAGGGCAAGAACAAATAAAATCCAAAACCAGCAGATGAGAAGAAATTTTAAAAATTAGAGCATAAATTAAAGAAATAGAAAAAAATGACACAAAGAATCAATGAACCTAAGATCTGGTTATTTGAAAAAGATAAACAAGATAGACGGACCATTAGCCCAGTTAACAAAAAGAAAGAGCAAATCTAAATGAACAAAATCAGAGATGCAGGGCTGGAGAGATGGCTCAGTGGTTAAGAACACTAACTGTTCTTGCAGAAAACCCAGGTTTGAATCCCAGCACCCACATGGCAGATAACAACTGCCCATAACTCCAGTTCCAAGGGATCTAACAGCCTTCTCTGTCCTCTGGGGCCACTGCACAACATGGGTGCACTACATGCAGGCATAACACTCAAACACATAAAAATAAAAATAATAAATAAAATATTTAAACAAACAAACAACAACAACAAAAAAAAAAACTCAGAGATGAAAGAGGAAACATCCTGCCAACACCAAAAATATCCAGAACATTATAAGGGAATAATTTAAAAACTTATACTCCATTAAATTTGAAAACCTAAAAGAAATGAATGACTATCTAAAATCATGGAAACCACCAAAGCTAAACCAAGAAACAATCAACAATTTAAACAGACCCATAACATATAAGGAAATTGAAAAAGTAATACAGAATCTCCAAATTAAAATAATTCCAGGCCCAGATGGATTGACAGAATAATTCTAACAGGAGGCAGGATTCTCAAACTCTTTCTGTGAAGCCAGCATCATTCTATTACCAAAACATGAACATAAATGCAAAAATTCTGAACAAAATATTTGCAAACTAAACACAGACACACATAAAAAATATCATCCACCATGATCAAGTTAGCTTTATTCCAGAGATGCAGAGATAGTTCAATATGCATAAGTCAATAATTGTTATAAATCACATAATTGGACTCAAAGACAAAAATCCCATGATCATCTCAATAGATCCAAAAAAGGCCTTTGACACAATTCAGCTAGCATTTCTGTTAAAAGTCCTACAGAGAATTTGATATACCTCAACATAATTAAATCTACATACAACAAACCCATGGCCAACAATATTCTAAATGGAGAAAAACTGGAAGAATTCCCATTTAAACCAGGAACCAGACAAGGCTGTCCACTATCGCTACTCCTTTTTAATATAGTACTTTAAACTCATGCTAGAGTAATAAGACAAGAGAAGGAAATTAAAGAAAACTGATTGTAAAAGAAGAGATCAAGTTATCCCTATTTTCAGATGATATGATTTTATACATAAGAGATCACAAAAGTTCCACAAGAAAACTCCCAGAAATGATTAACACTTTCAGCAAAGTAGGAGATTACAACATCAGTCTACAAAAGTCAGTAGCTGATATAGGTACCAATAACAGGCAATCGGAGAAAGAGTACATGGAAATGCTTTCATCCACAATAGCCATAAAAATTTTAAATATCTAAGAATAAACTTGACCAAAGACAGTAAAGAGCTCTACTTAGTATCATTTGTTCTAATCATTTCTAATGAAAATTTTAGATCTTTGAATTAAGATTGAGGAAGACACCAGGAGATGCACTGACTACCCATGCTTATTGATTGGAAGAATTAATATTGTGAAAATGGCCATCCTACCAAATATTTCTATAGATTCAGTGCAAACTCAAGCAGAAAAATATCCAGCTTAGAATTGTGGAAATGGGCAGTAGACCCCAATCTCAGCCAATTAACTATTGGCAGCTGACTACTACTAGGTAAGGGAGAGCTGATCTTTAAGGGAGGGACTCCAGATAGGCTGACTAGACCCCAGTGGATGAATTTGCTCTGAGGGACATCTGGGTAGACAAACTTGACTGACTAGGCCTTAACATAAATGACATAATGCTTTAAATCCACTAGGTGATCTATGGGAGGGTGTGGATAGGGGAGAGGTATAAAGATGATTAAGATATTGTGTATAAAATACCAAAAAAAATCAATTAAAAGCATAAATTAAAGAAATTTAGGGAGACATAACAATCAAGCAAAGAAAATATCCTCTCCCTTCGTTCATATTCTGCTTCAAGAAAAGATGACAAGGAAGACAGATTTTGTTAGGTTTCTGTAACTGCTACACAGTGAAAACAGGAAAAGATGCCATGTCCTTGGGGAACAAAGTATATTTCCTAACACATAACATAAGTCACAGATTTGTATAATGCCACTGTTGGCATCAGTATAGAATAATTATGCATTTATTTTATTAATAAGAGATTAATTAACAATAGAAAATTGTTTTTTATGTAGGTTATTAAAAACTAGGCTCAATAGATGTAGTGGCTTTGATCTCAGCAGCCCACCAGACAGTGCTGAGTTCTGGCCTCCCTCTGGCCTCCCTCTCGTAGAGGGCCTAAGAATGCAGGGGACTTCCTGAGAGCACCCAGATAATAAAATGGAAAGAATAATAAAATGGAAAGCCAAAACACTATACCCCCACCAAACTCTACTAATCTTGTAGAAGAGTCCTACAAGGGGAACCCCCTAGAGATAACCCAGGACACTGAATTTAAAAGAATAAGCATAAAAATGATCAAGAAATTCAATGAATTTAAAGAACACATGAACAAATCAAAGAACTAACAGAAGATAGGGATAAACTTCTGAATGAATTCATAAAAGACATAGAAACCTTGAAGAAAACACAGGCAGAAATGAAAAAGGAAGTGCAAAACTCAATAAGACAAATTGATAAAACAGGGGAAAGCCTCACCACTAGAATGAATGAAATGAGCAACAAAATATCAACACTGGAGTATAAAGTTGAAGAATTGGACCACTCAAAGAAGAGTATGGACGATTTTTAAAAATACAGGAATGAAATATGCAAGAGATGTGGGACACCATGAAAAGACCAAATCTACAGATCAGAGGAATAGAGGAAGGGGAAGAATTTCAGGTTAATGGTGTTGACCAGATCTTAAACAGGATTGTAGAAGAGAATTTCCTGAAATTAAAGGAAGACATCACCATACAAATAGAGTAAGCACATAGAACAGGAAATAGGATCAGAAAAGAAACTCCCCATGACATACCATAGTAAAAACTCTAAAGAGGAAGGGGAAGAATTTCAGGTTAATGGTAGCAAAAGAAAAACAAGTCACATACAAAGGAAAGCCCATCAGAATTACAGCTGACTTATCAATGCAAACTATAAAAGCCAGAAGAGCCTGGGCCAATCTATTGCCATTTCTGTGTGATATTAGATGCCAGCCCAGAATACTTACCCAGCAAAATTTTCTATTATAATTGAGGGGGAGAGAAAAATCTTCCATGACATGAATAGCCTGAAAGAATACATGTCCACAAAACCAGACCTTCAAAGAATACTTGAAGCAATACAGAGAGCAGAGAGAGAAACCACTTTACCCCAGGGGGCAACGAAATAAAATAAATAAAGGTATAATCAAAGAAACACAAAATTAGACAGAAAACACAAATAGTAATCATAATAACAGCAACCAATAAACATCTTTCAATAATAATCCTAAATATCAATGGACTGTACTCCCCAGTCAAAAGACACAGGCTAAGTGAATAGATTAAGAAACTAAATCCATTTCTTTGCTGTCTGCAAGAAAAACAATCTCACATTCAAGGACAGGCACTACTTTAAGGTAAAAGGATGGAAAAGAATTTTCCAAGCAAATGGCACTAATAAACAAGCAGTGTTTGCAATTCTAATATCTGACAAAATAGACTTCAAATTAAACTAATGACAAGAGATGAAGAGGGTCACTTCATTCTGATCAAAGGAACTGTTAACCAAGAAGACATTACAAACCTTAAAATACATACACCATCTTTGGTGCACTCAAATTCATAAAAACAAAACTACAGGATTTTAAGACACAGATTAATCCCAACTCAATAATAGGAGGGGACTTCAGTACCCCACTGTATCCATTAGACAGGTTAACTGGACAAAGAATAAGCAGAGACATCTGAATTAAATGATACCATACATCAAATGGACCTAACAGACATCTTTTGAATATTCCACCCAAGCACCAAAGAATACACTTACTACACAGCACATATTGATCACATATTGGGCCACGAAACAAAACTCAACATATACAAAAAAATCAAAATAATTCCATGCTTTCTCTCAAACTACAATGCAATAAGGCTCAAAATCAACATTGGACAAAGCCATAATCACTACACAAACACATGGCACTTAACACACCCCAAACAATGAGTGGGTCAAAGGAGAAATTAAGAAAGAAAGAAAAGAATTCCTGGAATTCAATGAAAAGGACAATATAACACAACACAACCTCTGGGACACATTAAAAAGAGTCCTAAGATGGAAATTTATAGCTCTAAGTATCTACATTAAAAAATTAGAAAGTGCCCAAATAAATGACCTAACACTGAAACTGAAGGCACTGGAAAGGCAAGAACAAATGAAACCCAAACCCAGCAAAGGAGAAGAAATAACAAAAATCAGAGCAGAAACTAATTAAATAGAAACAAAGAAAACAATACAAAGAATTAATGAATATAAGAACTGGTTCTTTGAAAAACTAAATAAGATAGACAGACACTTAGCCCAGTTAACCAAAAGAAAGAACGAGCAAATCCAAATCAACAAAATCAGAGATGAAAGGGGAAGCATCACAAGAGACACCCAAAAGATCCATATGATTATATGGGAATATTTTAAAAACGTATTCGCTAATAAATCTGAAAATCTAAAAGAAATGGATACCTGAAATCATGGGAACCACCAAAGTTCAACCACGAAGAGATCAACAGTTTAAGCAGAATCATAATATGTAAGGAAATTGAAACAGTAATAAAACACTTCCGAACAAAAAAAAGCCCAGGCCCAGATGGATTTACAGCAGAATTCTACCAGACATTAAAAAAAGACCTCCAACCAATACTTCTTAAATTATTCAAAAAGATAGAAACAGAGGGAGAACTCCCAAATTCCTTCTATGAAGCCAGTATCACTCTAATACCCAAATCGGGCAAAGACACAACCAAAAAAAGAAAACTATAGACCTTAATGAACATAGATGCAAAAAATCTCAACAAAATACTCTCAAACCACATATAGACACACATCAAAAAGATCATTCACCATGATCAAATAGGCTTTATCCCACAGATGCAGGGATGGTTCACTATACACAAGTCCATAAACGTCATTAATCATATAAATGGACTCAAAGAGAAAAACCACATCATTATTTCAATAGATGCAGAAGAGGCATTTGGCAAAATTCAGCATGCATTTATGTCCTAGAGGGAATGGGACTGGAGGGAACATACCTCAACATGATTAAAGCTATTTACAACAAATCCACAGCCAACATCAATCTAAATGGAGAAAAACTGGAAGCATTCCCATTAAAATCAGGAATCAGACAAGGATGTCCACTGTCTCTGTTCCTGTTCAACATAGTGCTTGAAACTCTTCCTAGAGCAATAAGACAGGAGAAGGAAGTTAAAGGAGTACTAATTGGAAAAGGTGAGATCAAACTATCACTTTTTGCAAAAGATATAATACTATGCCTAAGAGATCCCAAAAGTTCCACCAGAAAACTTCTAGAACTGATCAACATTTTCAGGAGAAAGAATACAGGGAAATGCTTCCATTCTCAATTGCTATAAAAAAATTAAAATATTTTGGAATAAATCAGACAAAAGACACCAAACATCTCTATAGTGAAAATTTTAAATCATCAAAAAAAGAGACTGAGAAAGACACCAGGAGATGGAAGGAACTCCCATGCTCACGGATGGGAAGAATTAATATTGTGAAAATGAGCATCTTACCAAAAGCAATATATATGGATTCAATGTAATTCCAATCAAAATCCCCATGACAGACTTCACAGAATTAGAAAAAAATCCTTACATTCACATGGAAGGACAAAAGACCCTGGATAGCCAAAGCAACCCTGAGCACAAGGAGCAATGCTGGGGGGTTTACTATACCAGATCTCAATGTATACTACAGAGCTATAGTCACAAAAACAGCATGGTATGGGCACAATAATAGACACAGATCAATGGAACATCATTGAAGATCCAAACCCAAGTACACACAATTTCAGCCACCTGATATTTGACACAGGTGCCAAGAACACACAATGGAAGAAAGACAGCATCTTCAACAAACAGTGCTGGCAAAACTGGATCTCCACACTTAGAACAATGAAACTAGACCCTTATCTTTCACCTTGCACAAAAGTCAACTCCAAATGGATCAAAGACCTCAAAGTGAAACTATTAGAAGAAAATGTTGGCAGTAACTTACAAGATATAGGTGTAGGAAAGGATTCTTTAAATCAGACAGAAGTTGCTCAGGAATTAAGGTCAGCAATCAATAAGTGGTATCTCATTAAATTAAAAAGCTTATGTACAGCAAAAGAAACAATTGAAAAAGTGAAGAGAAAACCCACAGAATGGGAAAAAATCTTCACCAGTGACACATCTGACAGAGGTTTAACATCCAGAATATATAAAGTACTCAAAAAACAAAGAATTGAGAAACTAAATGACCCAATTAAATGTGGGGCTAAAGATCTAAACAGAGAGTTCTCAAAGGAAGAAATACAGATGGATAAGAAACATCTCAAAAACTGTTCAACATTGTTAGTAATTAGGGAAATGGAAATTAAAACCCCCCTAAGGTATCACCTTACCCCAATCAGGCTGGCTAGGGTCAAGAGAACAAATGATATGCTGGCGAGGATGTAGAGAAAGGGGAATGCTCATTCACTGCTGGTGGGATTGCAGACTCGTGCAACCTGTATGGAAAACAGTGTGGAGAACTCCTAAGAAATCTAAAAATGAACCTACCAAATGACCCAGTTATACCACTCCTTGGCATATACCCAAAGGACTCATTCTATTGTAGAGACACTTGTACAGCAATGTTTGTTGCTGCTCTTTTCACAATAGCTAAGAGATGGAAGCAACACAAGTGCCACTCAACTGATGAGTGGCTAACAAAAATTTGGTATATTTACACAATGGAGTTCTATTCAGCAGTAAAGAAAGATGAAATAATGAAATTTTCAGGTAAAGGGATGGATATAGAAACTGTTCTACTAAGTGAACACAGACTCGGAAAAATAAAAGACGTATGTTCTCCCTCTTTTGTGGATCCTAGAATGAAATCCTTTTAATTTCCAAATCCTTTTAATAAGACAATGCTATACAGCAGTCCCTTCTACATGAAATAACTAACATCATGACAACTTCTTCAGCTTAGCCTGATCACTAAACATTGTCACAATTGGGCTTGTTGACAGTTGTGCTCATTCATTAAAGAAGGGTCAAGCAGGGTCATTAGACCCTCACTGGATTATCCAACCACTCTTCCCACCCAACTATATGTAATTTGACCCTAATAACACATGGCCTTTTTGATTTGGGGAGGGCTAAATTACACAATCTGGAGTTGGCTAGGACAAGAAGACATGACCCATGGTGGGTAAAGGCTTTCCAGTCTGCATATTTTCAGGTCATACATACACCTGAGCAACCCCTCAGTTATCGTGGTAAGTAAGCTCAGAAAATTCATTGGTTCCCCAGTACAACTTTAATCAAACATTGGCTTGACACTAGAACCTTAAAAGGGAATAAGCATTGCTTAGCATCCCCAGGATAAGAAGTCTCAAAACAGATGGAAAATTTATTTGTTAATGCTATCATGTCTCATAACTATTTTTTTAAAAAGTAAATGAGAATGTAAAATATATTAAAAGGATATGGGAATGGAGATATTTTCCAAAATAGAAAAAATGAGAAACTCTAAGCAAGTGATGAAGGTCTGTTTAGGTTTGCTATGATATATAAAGGATGAGACAAAAATAATATACACATAATCTCAAAATGTCTATGGTCATAGTTTAGTCCACTAGTTTAAGGAACAAAATATATATCTAGTCAAGGTTTATCTGAGAATATTTGGTTATTTACCGAAGCCTTATCTACATAGCACATGATAATTAAAAGTACCAGACCGGTGGAAGTAGCCTTATTGGATGTTTAACAGCAATAGTTTGAGGCCATAACAATGTGGTCAGAGGGACTTAAAGGACAGTTTTTGCCTCTTGCCCTCGAAGGTGGACTAAGCTCCAGGGGACTATGGAACATTTCTCAAAATGTCCTGTAACTGTGGTGAGTCACCTGTCCTCTTGTTCAGGGAGGACATGGAAACCCCACGAGATGGACTTGAACCAGTGTCCAGTCTAAAAAGAGGAGGATCAACTCAGAGGAAACATCTCATTCATGCTTCCAAGTGAAGCCAGACATGGTTGAGCAGGACCTTTGACTTATGTTCACATAAGTGGAACTGGTAAAAGAAAGGAGCCAGGAGCTGCTCCCAAGCCCATGTGACTCCTGAGGCCTCACATGACAAATGACCTTAAGTGTAAAAATAGGTTGATTTATTTGGACCAACTGTATGGTCTTAAACACCCAAAAAGAAAGTATAACCAAAGAGTTTAAACACCCAAAAGGAAAGTATAACCAAAGATTAAAGTCATCAGTATATGTCTTTAAGAGTTCACGGGATTACACTTCCCAGACATTAGGCTTAAGTCTATATAAAAAGTTATTTAGACAATTATTTCTCATTGATGATTTTGTTCCTAACCAGAAAGTGCTGCTCAGATGAAGACTTCATATCTTGGTCTCCAATACTGTGTTGCCCACCTGTTGCTAAGGGAGACAACCAGCTATTGTTCGAAAATGATGGATAAATTTGTTTTCTCTCCCTATCTAGAACCCTTTGAAAGGGTACTGACACTGATTCTAACTACTCCAACAGCTATCAAAATACCTGAAAGGAAATCCTGACTCCATCATTCTAGAGTCCAGCCTTGGAAGACTAAAGAAAAATGAGGAGGAACCCAATGGAGGGATGCCTTTAGAAGCGCTTGTCAAGAAATTCCAAGGGACTCTCATATGAACATATGAAAATTGCCCTTTTCTGACATTTTTTTAAGTTCCCTATCTAGAACTTGTAATGCTAATTACTCTTGCCTTTACTTCTCCTTCACATCACCTATTCAGGATTCAAGGACTTTCTTTTCCCCTTAGAGATAAGAGTTATGCAATTTGGGAGTCTTATAGATAGACCCACTGAAGGGGTACTCCAATTGCTTCACCCTGTGTCCCTGTTCGGCATGAAAGAAGTCAGGGTAATCTGAGTCCCAATACCCTATTGGCAATTTGGTTAACCTCTTCAGAGGATGATAAGAATAGGAGGTAGGAATTGGCTAGGCAGTTAAAGTACCCCAAAGAAAAGTATCGTTTCTTGGCTAAAAGTCCCAATGTCCTTGGGCCTCTTAACAACATACTCTGTTCCAAAGGCCAAAAATGTCAAAAGTATTTGGGAGCTTGTATCTAATCCTTAAAAGACTTTATAGTTACCTCTCCAGAGGGGGTAATGTTGCAGTAGTCAAAAGCCCCATAAAAATAAATAAATCAAAGAAGAAGAAAGAGTCAATGAAGCTAATAGAAAAAAAAAGTGATGGGGAGATATGGGAGGAGTTGGAGGGGAGGGAGTGGGCATGGATTTGATCAAAACACCTTATATGCATGTCTGAAATTCTAAATAAATTATTTATTTAAAAAAAACTAGGCTCATCTTTGTGACTTGTGTCTGGCAAGACAAACATGAATAAGCATGAAAAGGAGAAAAGAAAAAATAGAAAGCAGTAGAAAAACACCTTAAATTTATGCATATGAAACACTTTGCTTCAAAACATTATTTTGGCATTTTATCAAACAATATGACAAATATAATTTGTGCTTAAAGAATTAGTGTTCTAAGACTGTATTATATGTTAAATTTTTCCAAATGAAAGAACTGATGAAGTCAATAAGGAAGGTTTATAAACCAACTGCAGAGGACAGAGTTTTATTTAAGACAGGTTAATATTATTTTCAATAGATGAAACCCAGTCCAATATATAGTCTGAAGATTACACTGTATGTGTCAGTAAGAGGAGCATTTTTGGAATTGTCTTCCAATAACTATTTGAGATAGGGTACTATGTCACATATTGCATGATATATTTGTGATGTCATGAAGTAATTATAGATTCTGCCACAATTCTTCAATGAATTTTTTAATGAGCTGGAGAAAAATCAAGCAATAGCGATACAAAAACCCTCCTTTATGAGACTGCAGAAAGAAAACAGGAGTATGCTGATTAGTTGTCCACTTGATACAAACCAGAGACACCTGGGAAGAGGGAACCTCCGCAAAAGAATTGCATCCATTTGATCGGCCTGTAGCCATGTCTGTGAGGCATTTCCTTAACTAGACCTTGATGCAGGAGGGCACAGCCCACTGTGGTCAGAGTCATCCCTTGGGCAGGTAGTCATGGTCCTATAAGGAGAGTAGCTGAGAAAGCCAGAGGAAAATGCCAGTAAGCAGCATTCCTTCATGTTTCCTGTTCTCTGTGTCATTTCCTGCTTTGGCATCCCTGGATGAGGGAATGTGATGTGAAAGTTAAGCCAAAAAATGGCTTCCCTCCCCAAGTTGTTTTTGGATTTTTAATCACAGCAACAGAAAGTAACTAGAAGTGGGCACACTTGATGCATACAATGATTTTTAAATTTGATACAAAAACAAGCAACAAAAGCTACGTTGTAAGAAAGAAGCATCTCTACAACAAAAGAAACTAATCAGCAAAGTGGGGAGAAAAACCAACAAGAGATTAAATAAAACGAACAGACATTCCTCAAAAGGATATATGTGAATGCATTATTAATATACATGGTGATCCTAGCACTTGGATAGATGAGGCAGGAGAATGACTGCACCTGAGATATATAGCAATTATTGGGCAGAAGGGGATATACTTTTAAGACCCTGTCTCAAAAAGCAGGAAAAGAAAATATACAAATTTTCAACAAATGTATAAATGAATGAGCTATCACTGAGCATCATGGCTCCGCAGATCAAAGCCACACTGAGGTATCATCAACTCTCCTCTAGTTAGAATGACTAGAATTAGAGACAAAGAAAATCTAATGCTGGTAAGCATGTGGAAAACAGAGAACTCTTGGTTGGAATGCACATTAGTATAGCCATTACAGAAACAATATAGAGATTTCTCAATAAACTCAGAATTATATTCTATAATCTAGTTGCTCCACACCTAGGTACATCTTCAAAGGAAATAAAAACAATATATCAAATATGTACCTGCACTCCCTCTCTTACTACAAAACTATTCATAATATACAAAATAAAGAATCACCTGAGATGCCAGTCAATGTATAAAAGGGAAAATGAAACTGATGTGTATGCACAATTGGGATACTATCATGTATTGCGAAGTGAAATCCTGGGGCTAAAGTGAAATCCTCAGTTTTAAGTACACTGTTTACTCTTGCAGAGGACTCAGGTTCAGTTTCAAGCAACATCATAGCTAACAACCACTCACAGCTCTAGTTCCAGGGGATCCAATGCCCTCTTTTGGCCTTCATGGGCATTTCACACACAGGTGCACTTCCACACATTAAGGCAATAAATTCATACACCTAAAATAAAAATAATAAACAAAATATTTTATTAGAAACACTATTACAACATATACCAAGTACAGAGAAATAAATACCACCTGTTGCCACTTGTATAAGGAAACTGAAAAAGTAGATAACAGTCAAATCTTGAGACTAAACAAGGTAGAGGGATGAATAAATGTGTTGGAAAGTGGGTACCAAGCACAGTTAGCTGAAAGGAACATGTTTCAATTGCTTCTACAGCACAATGAGCTGACTAGATGAGATTAAGGCTATAAGACACCGAGTAACAGAAGATGGATATACTAATTACCCTGATTTAATAATTACTCACTGTGGACATACATCAAACATTCTCACCCTATACTCAGTAAGTATATATAATTTATAAAACAATATTTAATGAGAACCAAATAAAATCACCATATGATCCCGCAAACCTAGTCTCTGATATTCATTCAAAAGACCTGGAAATACTCAGATAAATATTTCCTCACAAGTTTTCATATTGCCATTATTAGCAATAGCCAAAACAGAAATGATGCAAATGTCCATCAAGAGCTGAATGGATAAACACATGTAGGATATCTGCACAATGGGCCATAAGAAGGAAGAAGCTGCAGATCCATGCTGTGATTTTGTTGAATCTTCAAAACATGCTAAATGAAAGAAGTCAGACACCGAATGTCAATTTATTATACAAACAATCCAGGACAGTCAAATTAATAGAGACAGCAATCAAATCAGTGGCTTCCCACAGATGGGAGAAAGAAAAACAAGGGCAGGATTATGTAATGTTCTCCCCAGGTGACTTCAAACATGCCCCTGAAGGGCAGGGGAGATGGCTCCTTGGGTAAGAGCATTTGTAGTACAAGCATGAGGACCTGAGTTCAAATATCCAGAACCCACATAAAAAGCCAGGCACCATCATTCACACACCTCACATCCCAATGCTGGGGAGAAGGTGCAAAAACAAGAATTTTTTGGCTTTCTGATTGCCAACCTAGTCAAATAAACTGGGAGCTCCGGGTTCAGCAAGAGACCCTGTCTCAAGTGATTAGGCAGAGTGCAGTAAGACACCTGATAACCTTTTCTGACATTTCCACATGCATGCATGGGTGTGTAAACCTGCACATACACATACAGACACACACAGACCACACACACTTAAAAATGTATTGAAACAAAAAAGACAGAGTTTGCACCACATCCTCAAAGCAGTAAGTGCCACAGAAATGTCCACTATAAAACAAGTAATTGATTGTGATGTAATGTGAATTTCATCTCAGTAAGTATACATATTTTTAAAGTACCACCTGCAGCCCTGTTTTGCCCAAGCTGCTTTCATATTTAGATCAATTAACATTCCTCTTAAAGTCTAACAGATTGTGGTCAAATGTACCTAGTTTATGAAGCTGTTATAAATCCATGTATCTTCTACCTTTCCACTTTTCAGTAAAGAGTTTACAAACTGGTTACTTCAATTAGCTTCTGCCTTGATCAAGAAATCTAACAACATAAAAGAAATTATCAGAGCTGGAGAAATGTCTCAGCAGTAAGAGTGCTTGCTGTTCCAAAAAAGGACAAGAGTTCGGTTCCCAGCACCCGTATCAGGCAGCTCACAACCTCCTGTAACTCCAGCCCCCGTGTATCTGATGCTGGCTTCTATGAACATGCATGCTTACATGCACATACCCACACAGATACACATACATACACATAATTAAAAATAAACATTAAAAATGAGAGACCACCAGAGAGTCTGGCCTCCTTCTGGCAGAGGGCCTAGAATACAGGACCCTGCCTCCATGTGGTGGTGTGCTTCCCCTAACTGTGCCATAGCCATCCCCCCTACCTGGGATTTTGTGAGGCCCCTCTGAAGGCCCCAGGGCAGATCAGGCTTTGGCAGGCTAAGGCTGAGATCCTAGTAGACAGTCTGAGAGGGTGGATTTCAACCTCCATTGGTGTAGCAGCTCTGATCTCAGTAGACCGCCAGAGAGTACTGAGTTCTGGCCTCCTTCTGGCCTTCCTCACGGTGGTGAAAGAAGCCTGAGTGTATCTGATTCAGCCCTGAATTGGTCTTCTGTGGGTACTCCTGAATAGCTGATCTGAAGCCATCAGTTTCCTCCAAATTCAACCTGAGAGAACCTGAACCCTGTACCAACCAGCTTTACATAACCAATAAAGAAAGGATCTAGGCACCCTGATAATACAAACAGAAACATACTTCACCTTAATTCTCATATCAGAATCATAAACAGCAAAAGAAATTCACATGTCAAAATCACAATGAAAGAATAATAAAATAGAAAGCCAAAATACTATGTCCCCACCAAACTCCACCAGTCCTGTAGAAGAGTTCTACAAGGAGAAGCACCTAGAGATAACCCAGGACACTGAATTTAAAAGAACAATAATAAACATGATCAAGGAATTCAACGAATTTAGAGAACACAAGAACAAACAAATCAAAGAACTAAAAGAAGATAAGGATATACTTCTGAGTGAATTCACAAAAGAGATAGAAACATTGAAGAAAACTCAGGCAGAAATGAAGAAGGAAGTGCAAAACTCAATAAGCCAACTTGAAAAAACAGGGGAAAGCCTCACCACTAGAATGAATGAAATAAATGGAAAACAGAATATCAATAAATGGAGGATAAAGTTGAAGAATTGGACCACTCAAGAAAAGATTATGAAAATTTTTTTAAAACATAGGAACGGAATATGCAAGAGATATAGGACACCATAAAAAGACAAAATCTACAGATCATAGGAATAGAAGACTTTCAGGTTAATGGTGTTGTTTTTATGAAATACCTTACACAAAAATCTCAAAAGAAGAAAGGTTTATTCTGGCTCTTGGTTATAGAGGTTTCAGTCCATCATGGCTGGAAGGGCATGGCCTAGTACTTCACAGCAACGGTTGAAGAAGAATAGAGATTAGGAAAGGAACAGAGCAAGGCACATAATCCCTAAGGACATGCCTCTTACCCCTCAGTGAACTACTTCCTCCAGCCAAGAAGGAAGTTCTACCACTTCCCAATAGTCTATTCCAATTTAAATCCATGGATTAAATCACTCATTGTGACAGAACTCTCCTAATATAACCATCTCTGGATATGACTTCAGAGGCATGCCCAGAGGTATGCTTTACTAATTGCTGTCAAGTTTCTTAATTCAGTCAAGCTGGCAAATAAGATTAGCACTCAGGACTTTATACTTAGCATATGCAAGGATCTGGGTTGGATCCTTAGCATCACAAAAAAAAAAATCAAGGAAAGAAAGGAGCTAAAACATAATTAGGTAATACAGCACATAAACATCCCTACAAGAAATCACTTTCTGAGATTACATTAGTTAATTATAAGATAATAATCTCAGACTTCCCTAATAAGAATATTAGTGGCTCCAAACCTCAAAAGTAAATGAGGACAGACTAATGCAGATTTTAGACAAAATTATATAGCCCAAATGTCAAAATTCATCATTAAAAAAACCCCACAGATTTTTGACAACTAATATTCACATTTAATAGAAATTTGATAGAAGCAGGTTTTTACCTAGAAGAAGTTTACTAAGTCTTTAATCAATGTAGAAATCACCACCTTACAGTAGTCTACTTCTTTTATTGACCTGTGATGCACGTTTTCCCTTAACAGCATGAGTGGCAAATATTTTTGAGATGACTTGACCAATTTATTCTTTACAGTTTTCACAAAATAGAAATACATCTTCATTCTTGATAGCAAGTGCAACTTGGGACAATGTCAAAAATTTTTAAATGAATTTTCAAAGGAATAAAAAACACATGAAAAATTTCTGGTTACTATTTAAAATGTTTTTCCATTTACTAATAAAGTTATAAATTATAAGTTTATAAGGATAGGCCAGAAGTCTATTTTAAATATTTTAGACATAAATAATTAAGGAATCCCCAAATGACAGTTTAGAGCAGTGGCAACTGAACCTTGGGAATAGCTGTGGGTATCCAGTCTCCTGAGTGACCTGTAATGGGTAAAACCACAGAAAATGGAAGATATCAGTCACCTGAAGGAATAATATCCACACTGAATACAAAGCATGCATTCAAATAGCTACTATAAAGTTTAGCAAATACAGCTATTAACACACCCCATAGAATACATTAAGCTACATTGGAAAGTACCAAAATATGATTATGACAATGATAAAGTTTTTCAATCTTTTCAAAATTTCCTTCCAAACATCCAAACTGGAAAATCTGATTAAAAACACATAAAAGCTTTCTAAGAGTTCTCCATACGGCCTTCCATAGGGGCTGAACCAGTTTGCAACTCCACCAGCAGTGGATGAGTGTTCCCCTTTCCCCACATCCCCTCCAACACTTGGCATCATTTGTTCTCTTGATCTTAGCCAGTCTGACTGGGGTAAGGTGAAATCTTAAAGTGGTTTTAATTTGCATTTCCCTGATTATTAGTGATGTTGAACATCTTTTAAGATGTTTCATAGCCATCTTTACTTCTTCTTTTGAAAACGTTCTGTTCAGCTCCTTAGCCCATCTTTCAATTGGGTTGCTTCTTGTTTTGGGTCTCTGTTT
>NW_008353598.1:1332401-1364892 GCF_000622305.1 Nannospalax galili | reverse complement strand
CTTCAAGTGGTCTTATAAGGGTTATGCTGAGTTCAATATTGTATAACTGTATTAATTTAACTGTGAACCTCAAAATTTACAGCTAATTTTGAAAGAGAAGCATCTTTGCTCTGGAAATTGTTATTGAATATGTTAATGATGTAATGAAAAAAAAAATTAGTAGATGTGAAAAACATTACCATTGAAATCTACCTGATGACTTTATATCCATGCTCAGATGCCTAGAAGCTCAGAAAGTAACCAACTGTGACTAGTAATAATCAGATATTTAGAGATTAGAAATGCATGTGCAAACATCCAATGTCAATTGCATTGAAAAAGAATTTTCCTATATGAACTGTGTATTTTAATAATGAAATGGAGAACTTTTTTAAAGGTTAAAACATCATTTAATTTATGTCTTATAGGGTTTATACTGAGTACAATATTGTATAACTGTAATAATTAACTGTAAACCTAAAAATTTACAGCCAATTTTGAAAGAGATGCATCCTACCTCAGGAAACTGTTATTGAATATGTCAATTGTGTTGTAATGATATGCTTCTTCTAAGTATGTTGTTATTAAATAAATCATTTTAAAAAAACACATAAAAGCATATCCAAAACAAAACTAATGATAACATGAAGTCTCAGAAGTCACAGAGTGCTCGTGGTTGCCAAAGCACTAGCATCAGGACTGAGCAGGGTCAGGCTGGTGGTGGGAAGAGTCAGGAAAGCACACACTGACCTGCCTTCCAAACACCGAGGGGGAAACACCAGCAAGTATTCACTGAAAAAAGAGAGTACTCTTTCCTGAGCCTGAAAATGTCCAGAGAAATAAAGAAAAACATTCAGCAACTTTCCAATGACAGCAGAAGAACTCTATACTGACTTATGAGGAACATGCTGAGGGGTTAGTAGATTACTCAGAAATACCAAGTCAATGCCACCTTGAGAAGAACTGAGCCTCACCTCAGCAGAAAACTACTAGGAATATAAGCCCAGCTGAACATGACAGAAAACTGGGAGGAAGCAGGAATTGTTAATGAACGCCTGGGGAAGATATACTGAGAAAGCAATGCCCATGAACTTCCCAACCATGTGTTCTTGGCTAGATTTGCGGTAGCAGCTGCTGGATATCTCTATAACAACCATGCCACTATGGCACTCATGGGCATGTAATTTGCCATGTCAGCCACTACTGCAGTTCATAGGGTTCACGTCTGGGTAAAGCTGTTAACATTTTCCCCCAGCAGCCTGCATAGCACCTTCTAGTACTATGACCAGCTTCCTGGTCAGCACCAACATGATTTCTCTAGGTCTTATAACAATGTGTCTGGTATCTTCAGCAATAGGGACTTACCATCAAGAGCTGGTGGGCACCAAGAACAATGGCAATAGCCTATATTGTTTGGGGGTTCCCCAGGACACCTCTGGCCAACAACCATAGGGACAGTATCCCATACCTTGCACAGGGCTTTTTATTTGGCAAAAATATGTCTTCTGGGATAAGCATAATCCCCTGTGCAGGGTAACTACATATACATATAATGGTATATAAATATAAATATATGAAGCAAATAAAGTATTTTCCATATGTCTTTTTCAAACATCATTAGTGTTAGTTATCTCTCCTCCCACCCGCCCCCTTCTGGCCTATCCTCACATCCATCTCCTGACTCAAACATCCCTCCCACTATTCCCCTTTTCCCCTTTGTATTGTCCATGTTCTACCACCCTCCTATTAAGATCGTTCCTCCCTGTCCCACCAATGGTCCCTTTCTAGTTTCCTGGATTCTACAGGTACTTCAAGTTAAACACAAATCTAAAGATTTGATGCTAAGATCCATGTGTAAGTAAGAATATGTGACATATTTTTATCTCATCTTTGTCTTTGATTTTGTTCTAATCTGTCTGGTACTCACCCCTAAGAATGATTTCATAACAATTTATGAGTTGCTCTTAAATATCTGAAAGATACCTTACCTTTACTTGTCCTCACAATAAATTAATAGGTTCCTAGCTACATTCCAGGTTCATAATCATGTTCTGTTCATCCCAACTTTGGAATTTCCCTGTTAACTAGAATCTTTTAGTTGGTGAGAAGCATGTAGTCAATCAAATTCTAATTATTTTGTAATGTAGCCTGTTTATCATTTTTGTTTTTTCTCTTCTTTCCAAAATGATTTTGATTCTTTCATTTAAAACTGGTAAGTGAGTTTGATATATTTCATTAACTCATTTAAATCCCAGTCTGAGACCAATTCATTTCAAGTCTCATTTCATTTTTTTCAACACATATTTTTATTGAATGTTTTTACATTTCAAAAATACATCTTAATCATATTTAGACCCTACTTCCATACCTGAACCTCCAATAGACCCCCATAGGATTTCATGCATTTTGTCATATATCTTAAGGCTTATCAAGTCAAGTTTATATACCCAGTTGTCCCTCTATGTGAGTTCATTAATTGGGACCTGGTCAGACTACCTAGTGTCACTCTCTTGAAGAAGACCAAGTCTCCCTCACCTAGCAGTAATCAGGTGCCAGTAGTTCTTCAGCTGAGGTTAGGGACTCATTTCCTCAGTTCTATTCTGGGTTTTGTTTTGTTTTGTTTTTCTGGTTTTTAACTTGCATGGCTCTTGTGCATGCTATCACCATTTCTGTAAGTTCATATGAGCAAGTTCCCAGAAGCCTGGAAAACTCTTCCCTTGTGGTCATCCACCATCTCTGGCACTTATGATCTATCTGCCCCCTCTTTTGCAATGGTCCCTGAGTCCTGGGTGGGTGAGGTTTAATACAGAAGTCCTACCCAGGATCAAACACTATGTAGTCTCTTATTCTCTACACTTTGGCCAGTTGTGGCCATTTGTGTTAATCACACACTGTTACATAAGGAAGTTTCATTGGTGAGAGTTAAGAGATGCATTAATATTCTCTCTCCTTTCTGTTCCAATATGTTCCATGAGCCTTCAGTGTAGACATTCCATTGGAGCTATGTCACTAAAGGCTGGGCATCTCACAGACACTTATTCTCTGTTTATGACCAGTTGTAAAACTCTGTAATGTCTGCCATCTGTTGCAAAAAGAAGAGAGATGGCTCAGTGGTTAAAAGCACTGGCTGTTCTTGCAGAGGACCCAGCTTTGGTTCCCAGCACCCACTTGACAGCTAACTATCTGTAATTCCAGTTCCAGGGGATCTGATGCACTCTTCTGGCCTCCATGGGTATTGCGTGACATGGGTATACTTACATACTTGCAGGCAATATACTTATACACATAAAATAAAAACAATAAATAAAATATTTTTAATTAGTTCAAGGCCAGCCTGGTCTACATAGTGAGTTCCAGGACAGCTGGGGATACAGGGAGATCCTGTCTCAAAAAAGTCCAAAAAGAAAATAAAAAGAAAGAAAGAAAAAGCCTCTTTGATTAGTGATAACAGATATTTTTACCTGTAAATATAAGGGATCCTTATTTAGCATACAGTAAGAAATTACATATGTCTGGGGATGTGACAGCCTAGGGGCTGTCCTCTAAGATCTATGACCTCTCCAGTTATGTGTATTTGGCTATATTTACAGTACCACACATGGGCTCCCTCCCATTGAGTGGACTCTAAGTCCAATTAAATAGCTGTTGGATTATCCCCAAGATAAAACTGCCACTATTACCAATACAGTTTGTTGTGATGGTCAACAATGGTTATTAGGCTGTAAAGCTGGGTTAGACCATTGATTTTGAGTCAGTTAGATCTTTGAAGTTGCAATTATCTCTTCTTATTTTCTTTCTTTTCTTTTTTTTTTTAACTATTCTTTCCAACTGTCTTAAAAGAAATATCTATTTATTTTTTATTTGAAATTACCATGAATTAAATATCAAATTTCCTCAGTTCATTCTCTTTTCTATTTTTTATTTACCTTTTCATTTTACTTCATTTTCCATCTTCCTATAAAAAGAAATTTTCTTGAAATAAACTGTGCAATCTTTGTATTGATTTTATTGGTGATTACATTTTTAATTGTCAAAAGTTTTTCCCAGGCCTTTGGTGCTTTTTTTTTAACATAGAATCTTATTTTATAAGTATAAAAACAAACTTTTCTGAAACTACTAAACTGAAAAAAAAATGTTTCATTGGTAACAGGTTCCATACCAGTTGGGAATCAATATATTTCTAATTCTGCTTTTATTTGTGATTGCACATGTAAATACTAAACTTCCAACTTCTGTCTACAAAGAATTTCAAGAATGGCTCAATTTTCATTTTTTATGCATGAATTATTGAGCCTCATCTTGATAGAATTATATAAAGTAATTGATGTTTAGTATGAAAGAACTCATTACAAAACACTGTGGTAGTCTAATGAGATAATATTTTAGAAGAATCAGTACTTGACAGTTTATTAGTGCTGACAACTCCAGGAACTTAGATTAGTATGTGCTTCAAATTTTATTTAAGTCAGATAAACAACTTAGGAAGTAAAACTGTTGTGTAATTTTAAATAACAATAAATCAGAGTTTTCTTTGGAAAAAAAGAGCAAAGAATTAATTATTGGCTTCTTCCATTACAAGTAAGTGCAACAAATAGAGTTTCTCCTTATAAATGCTTAATATAGATTCAGGCGAATATATGAAACTTGAATTTCTATAATTACAGTCAGACTTGTTCTAAAGTCAGGATATTTGTCATGTAGCCCTTTCTTGTTGTTTCTCAATTAACCTCCTACTGACATCTGAATTTCTTCTATAATTCCAACTTAAAACCCTCTCTAAAACATTTGCATTCTACATCTGAGGTGGTTCAAGGTCATTCCTTACTCTTAGTGTTTTCAGTAAAGAGAAAAATAATCTCTCTAGGAAATTGATTTGCAGCCACTGAGTCTGAGACTTGGATACCTGAGGAAACAAACTTTGAACAAGACTGGCCAAATAGAATAAAGAATGTTCTGCAGAAAGGAAGCAGAGAAGAATCAGATGCACACAGTCACAGGACTGAAGGTCATGCTTCCAGAACAAAGCTCTGCAGTGATGAGAGGTCTCCCCAGGTGGGAAGCTTATCCACTGAGGTAGTGTTTCCCAAAAGTCATTGGTGATTAAGAACATGACTTTGAAAGCCATGCCTCAACCATGTCATCACCGTACAGGTGAGTTACTTCTATCTTTAAAATATAGCAGCCATTTGATCACCTGTGCCCACCTCTACATTTCTATGTCATGGTCTAAATAATCAGACTCCTTTGACTTGGTTAGGTCTTTTTAATTTTCCTGATTTACTCTATAACCTCTCTAAATTTACTTTTAACACAGCAATGAGAGGGACTTTTTGAAATTTAAGCAGATCATTCCTGTGTCCAGACCTCCCCCACTGTAGGTCTTGAATAAACCATCACTGCATAAGACCTGCCCTAAGCACTACCAATATCATACCAGTAACCATCTAGTTCTTCCAGCACACACCATCTACTAACAAATTACTTAATAGACTTACTTATGTTTATTTTCACATTCTGTCTTTCTTCCATAAACAAGAATATAATTTACATTAGGTCAGAGAATGTTTTTCTTTCTTTTTGGGGGGTGGGGTGGGGTGGGGGGTTGAAACAGGGTCTCCCTGTAGCCACAGCTGGTCTAGACTCATTGTGTAGATTAAACTGGCCTCAATCTCACAGAGATCCATTCCTGAGTGCTGGGATTAATGGTATGGGGTACCATGCCTGGTCCCTAGACCAGAGGTTTGAAAAAAATTACTTTTTCTTTTAACATACTATATAAACAAATAATTTTGTAAATTCTGGTCATTATTTTATGTGTCTTCAAGTGTACAAGCACTTGTATATATCAAGTAAAATATAGTTTAATAGGATGATATCAATGTAGTCATTTTTAGTTTCAACCTATGCTATCATTTGGACAAGTACCCTCACATGTTTATGTGTTAAAGGCCTGGCCCCTTGTCCATGGTAGTATTGGGAGTAGGTTATACCTCTCAGAGGTAGAACCTGGTTGGAGATCTTCTAGGTATATAAGGACAGGCCAATGAAAGGAGCATGGGAGTCCTAGTTCTTCCTTCTCTTTTACTTCCTAGACACTATGAGTGAGCACCTTGCCCTATACCACAACACACTACTTTACCACAAGCCAAAAGGAAAAAGGACCAAGCAGCCATAGACTGAAATCTCAAAAACCATGGGCCAAAATAGATTATCTTTTCTCACATGCTGATCATCTTAGACATTTTGTTACAGTGACAAAAAGCTAAAACTCATGATTTCTCTTTATCTTTCTCACTGAAATCACCTCCAATTGTGCTGTCAAAATTATGTCTTTGAGTGGCTGGCAAACTGACTCAGCAGTTAAGAGCACTGGATGCTCTTGCAGAGGACTGGGATTCAGTTCCTAGCACCCACATGACAGATAACAACCGTCCATACCTCCAGTTCCAGGGGATCTGACACCATCTTCTGTCCTCTGTGGGCATTGCATGACATGGGTGTACTTACATCTATGCAGCTCCCACATAGCTTCTGGGACCTGAACACAGAGTTCTCTTAAATGCTGCACCATCTCTCCAGATTCATATTCATTTCCTTTTGCTAAAATGCAATGCTTCTTCACATACTATAAGGCTAAATCTTTATATCTTTTGATAATTGCTAGGCACTATCATGTTAATTATTCTCTTCTCGACAAGGTTGAAAAAAATTTCTATAAAGTAAATTTCACAACAGAATGCATCTCTACCTGTAGTCATGAATCTATCTCATAGTGGAAAAAGGATAAAGAGGACACTAATGCACCTCTCAACTCTCATCAAGAAGTTCCCTCATGCAACAGAGGGGAATAGACACAAAAGGCCAATGAACACAAAAGACCATGCATAGTCTGCGTACTTGGACAGGTATCCTATATTAAATTCCACCCACCCAGGGCTCAGGGACCATTGTGGAAGAGGGGGCAGAACCATTGTAAGAGCCAGGGGAGGATGTGCATGACCATATGGAAATAGAGTCTCACAGGTTCCTGGGACCTTGATCATACGAGCCTACAGCAATGGTATTGGCATGCATAAGACCCTTGCAAACTCAAGGAGACAAAAACCCAGCATAGACCTGGGGAAATGGGAAGCAGGCCACAGTCTTAGCCAAAGAACTATTGGCAGCTGACTACTGTTGGGTGAGGGAGAGCTGATCTTCTTTAAGGGAGTGACTCTAGGGAGTGACTAGATAGACTCCAGTGCTCCAGTGAATGAACTTGCACTGAGGGATATCTAGGTACACCAACTCCACTCAATAGGCCTTGACATAAATTGACAGAATGAATGAAATCTGTTGTGGGGGTATGGGAGGGTGGGGACGGGGGAGGGGGTATAAAGATGATTAAGATGTTTTGTATGAAATACACAAAAATTCAGTAAAAATAAAATAAAACTTTACATTCAGAAGGCCAAATTCACTATTCCACATCTTAGACAGTTACCTAATTCTGACCTCTTCTTTAACATTTCACGAGTATAAACTAAAGTTAAAAATAAATTAAAATATCATTTTCTCTCCATACTTCTTCAGTACTCATTTCAAACCACCAAAGATGTAGGGGTAAAACCAAAGAAAAAAAGCCAGTATCTTACATATGTGTTCAAAATAGAGAGAAGTAAGTAGAATATTTTTAGTAATTGCTCAAAATTGATCTACTACTATGAAATATAAATGTAGTCCTGTACTAATGGGAAAATTTGTAGTGCTAAACCCTTTTTAGAGATCTGCATGTTACTTAAACCAAATCAGGATACAACAATACAGGAAAAGGTGATTCTGGAATGTATGGCATAATCTCAATATTTAAGCAAGTTTACATAAAGCAAAGGTCAAAATCATCACTCACAAAACAACCTATTGTAGATATCCTTCAATTTCTTGTTAAAAAAATACATGATAAAACATCAAATGTTTTGCTTTTATTCACCTTATTTCCTAATATGTTTCAATTATCCAAACTAGTATCTCAAGCACATTGCTTATTTATTACTCTACAGAATTCAACAAGTTCTAACTGTATTAAAATATTTCATTCTGCTTTATTGAATTGAATAGATTAGTCTAATTAGCTTGATAATAAATTACACAAACTCTACAAAAAGTAAGACATTTTACTCACAAAAATATGTCTTTCCTAAATACATATCTTGGCAGTCACATATTGTAGGGATAAAGGGAAAAGACTCACAGGTGATATAGAAGAGTACTCAAAATAGCTTATATTATTTAAATTCTCAGCAAGTTAGAGAACAATATACTTTACGAGTCACTCTTTCTTATTGACAGATGTATCTCTCTTTGGTATATACTGTGCACTTTGAAGGCACACAGGGACTAGAATCCTTTTGCTATAGTGTGCATTGCAAACCCACAGACATGATTAGACTTGGTGGTTTTATGTGTTTTATCAGCGAGTGACATCATGACAGATGAGAATGTTCTGCCAAAGAAAGTCAGAATTTCCTAACATAAAGGTATCCACGGGCAAATCACATGTACTAAATGTCATTTAATCTATACAATGATATGAACATAATCCAGACCCAAAGCAGAAAAGGCAACTTACAACTGCCAAACTTATTATAACAAGATACTTGATTCAGTGCAAAACACTGCTGGGATTTACAGGCTTATTGTGAGTTAAATAAAATAGTTTGATATCTACAGCAAGGGATATGTTCCTTTGTTTTTTTCACTGTCATCTCATCTCATGAAGCATCAAATATCCTACTGAGAAAAACAGACAAAAGCTAGTAAACAGCACCTTGCTATTAATGTTTTTCTTTTATCTGTAAAGTACAAAAGTAATACAGCAATAAGTAAATGAATCAAGTGATGTATGCAGGGAACAAAGCATTCTACCAAGACAGCATCTTTAGAGATAAAATCTTGAGTATAAGTGTGTCCAAGGGGGAGATTAAAGCAAATCAGCAGAGTTCCTCTGAGACAAACAGGCATTACAATTCACTAGAAAGGGCTTTTTATCACATACAGTCATTCAGATAAAGTATAATCAAACAATTATAAACTAGATACCCACTTCACAAATTTTCCATTAGCTCTTTAAATCTTTAAAGGATCCTATCAGGTAACAAGTTTCTTAAAAGCCATACTCTGTGGACAATTGCCTAAGAGAACAATGATCTCATAAATTGGATTTAATAAAGCAAGATGAAGCCATGATTTGGTTCTTTATTTATGAGACATGGAGGAGCAGCTGGATGGCTTGTGCCACTTTCTAAATGGGTTCCGCCTCCAGCAGTTGTCTAGACCAGATGGAAAAGTGACAAGCTCCACTTAATATGTCACAGCATCAGCATGGTCATAAAAGAGTCCCCAGCAATTTTCTTTTGAACAGAAGCCACCTGTTTACTATAAACACACCACTTAATTCTCAAGCTGCAATTTTAATTTGCAACTGCACCTGAAAGGTAGCACACCTTTGAGTTCAAAGCTGCCAGACTGCAAATCAATCACCAGTGTTTGAAGAGTTCAAGTCTCTGTATTAGTATTTGGATGGTTTTTAAACTTTAATGTATCTAAAGCTTGCTTGTAAATGGTCTAGTCCACCTTCTCTTTTAAGGGGTTTCGTCATAATTATAATTTCATTTGGAATTGTATTTAGCTCTTTCTCTGTTCTACAATTGTGTTTATTAGAAACAGACTCAGCACCCTTTTGGTTATTAGAAACAGACTCATTATGTCTTCTACTTTATCTCAGTAGCAGAGATGAAGGCTGGAAAAACTAAAGATTTGGCTTTAGCCTGTAGCTATATAAAGTCTTCACAAAAAGAAAGAATATTTCATCTGGCATTAGGAGTCCCTTGCTGTTCATTATGAGAGATCATCGGTATTTCTGGACATCTACAATGGCTTAGCAATGATCATAACTCTCCTAGGAGGAAAAAATTACTTTTAAAAATTTGAAGCTAATGCATAAATCTAAAAATCAAAGATAACAGACATCACGAGGACATCCATCCATATTACTGTGCTGTAAATCTATTACAGCAGACAAAATTTCTCTCTGAACCAAGACATCCTGCACAAGAATGAAGTAAAATCAGAAAAAAATCTTATTTGGGTGAATTCCATAAGAAATTTATGATATAGCTAAGTTTTTCTATTACAGGTTTTATTAGGAGTCTGGGATTAAACTTGAATCTCTTCAGGCTCTAACATAAGAAATTCTTCTTACACTTTTCATTTTAGCTGCAAACTTATCCACCGAGTTGACAATGGTAAATCCACAGCCTGTGGAGGATTCTCTAAAGAGGACAGTGGTAGGGGAAGTCATTAGCAATGTTGGAGAACAACATACTTTAATTGGACACATCTCTACTTGCCTGGTGTTTAGGGGAAAATCAAGAACTTGGAAGGCATTTGCGTGGCATTCTTGAATTGTGCTGATCCATCTGCCTGTGTTAGAGGGCTTAAAGTATTCATTAATCACAAACACAAAACATATTGTCTTTGGGCTTTGTTTTAAATTTTATATCTGTGTAAGCTATACCACAAAGTCCCACATCCACTCCATTTATTTACACAGAGTTTCTTGTATACAAATCAATTGTTGATAATGTATCTTACAGCATGGAAATGAATGAGATTAATGTGAATTACTGCAATAACCAGACACATGGCAAAAACACAGAGCCACCTCCATACACATTTCCTCTTCTGAATTCCCACTATAAATAATCCTAGATCTAGAATTTTTAAAAAATTAGCAGATATCTTAGTGTACTATGCAAGTCACATATTACATAGCATTTTGAGCTTTAGGATCCTGTGACTTTCTATGTCTGACCACGTTTTCATCTTTTCTAGTTAACTCTTGTAGGGAACCACGGCCTTCATGTGGCACAAATAGCCTGAAGGTAACTCACCTGCCCTCATGTCACAGCAAACTTGCTCATACTATTTCCCAGATTATGAGAAGAGATGGATCTCATCAGACATATATATGGAATAAGTGGTGAAAAATAAAACGTTTCTGACTTATGCTTGCTACCGAATAACACTAAGGTATTTCTGAATAGTCTGTCATATGGTTTCAAAGCTGGAGAGATGGCTCAGCAGTTAGGAACACTGGCTGTTCTTTGCAGAAGACCTGGATTTGAATCCCAGATGGCAGCTAACAACTGTCTGTGACTCCAGTTCCAGGGGATCCGATACCTTCTTCTGTCCTCCACGGGCATTGCATGACACGGGTACACTTACATACGTGCAGGCAATACACACATACACATAAAATAAAAATAAATTTAAAATTAAAAGAACATTTCCATAGCGAGAAACAGGCAAACCCACACTTTAAAAGATGGAAGAAATATGTTGTTTCTGACTAAATATGATCTTGTTATTGGGTATAGGAACTGGATGGAAAGTGCTCCCTAGTATGGGTAATGGGAGACCATCATTTGTCGGAACATTCCTAAGAAAATTTCCTTCAAAGGGACTTGCTCTCACAATTAAGCTGGTTTTTACCAATTAATGCATTTATGTCCTTAACTCCCAAGGATGAGAGTGGAATACCATGTTTCCTCAAAGAATAAAAAGCTGATAGCCTCATTTTCATACTTTACTGTTTGATATTTGGGAGGTGGCTTGCAAGTCATTAGCACTTTCTCCTCAAATTTGTCTCTGTGAAAATTCCAATTTTACAGCTGAGAAAGCAGAAAACAGAAGACTGATACAGGGCTACTGACTAACTCTGGTTTATGTAGGATTTCTCTAGAAGAAAATCATATTAACTTCAAATTTTTATGCCAATACATAATGGAAAAATCACATCCTATTCCTATACATCTTCTTGCCCCCAGTATATTATTATTACAAACTTATGGATAAATTTTGTCTTAAAATCTTAAAACAAAAATTAATTTTACATTTGAATCATTTACAGAAAGTCATTACCCTTATATGACTGGAAATAAACCTGAACCTTAACTCTAACCTGAGAGTGTGCTTGGTGGTACAGTGTGTGTCTAGCACATATGGAACTCTGGGATCAATCTCCAGCACCACAAAGAAGGGGAAAGAAGTAAGGAGGGATAGGGAGATACCTTAGAGGTTAAAGCACTTGGCCTACAATATGAATACCTGATATCAGATACTCAAAACCCAGAAAAAGTGCTGAGAGATTAGGGATGCTATCAAAGTCGAGAGATAGGGGATCCACAGAGCAGGTTGGCTATGAGACCAGTCATAGCAAGAAGCTCTAGGTTTGAGTAAGTGATCTTGCCTCATTGAACATGGCAAAAGAACAATTGAGGATGATTCTCAACATGAACCTCGGGCTTTACATGTATATGCACTCAGGTGCACACACACTGCCATCCCCATACACGTGTCACACACATGAAAACATGCTTACATACACCACACACACACACACACACACACACAAATAGAAAAGAAAACAAGCAAGGAAAGAAGGAAGCATCATTGAGATATTTAGTTACTCATGCTCTTTCGGTTTTGAAAATAAAAAAGGAATTCCAAAATGGTCTTAGCCTCACATTTATGCAACATCAACTTGAGAATATTTAATGACATGTAATTCAGTTAAAAAATTATGTTATCATTTGGATCACACAGAGCCAAAACAATCAAAGTTATGAAATAGTCAGCTCTATTCCTATAATCAAACAGTAAATAACTAATCTGCATCACTTACCATTTTATAGCAGCATTTCATGACCAATAAAGGTCTGTTGCCAACTGAATATTGTAGGGTGAGGATAGAGAATGTATAGTGTTGACTTTTGTACTGCTAATTACTATTTTCAGAACAAGAATTTAGCAAACATTTTTATTCTGTTCTAGAACTATATGATTATATATGCATGAGTTCTTATTGTTAAGATTTTAAATGCTAAAGAAGGCATAAAGCAAAATAATAGCCCCTTTCAATTGACATCTTCTCTAAAACTTGGAAAGTTCATGAGGTAGGTGTTGTTATTTCATTTTATAGATACAGAAACAAAACACTGAAAAGTAAGCATTCCTGAGTAAGCATCAAACTAAAGTGGCCCCAGACTTTAATAAATATGACCCCTAAACTTCAATGTACATTAGATATCTACTTTTATCTATGAAGTTTTCTCAATTTCTCTTCCTACGTATTAACTAAAAAGGAAGACAAAATATGTGAAACAACAGGCCAGAGATCCCTAAGTCATGAGAAACAAATGGGGTGTGTCCTACACTTGCCTGGCTGCATCTGCAGAGTGTTCCCAGGTAGATGAGAGGAAGGGAGCTGTTGGTGGTTATCAGCAATCTCCTACACCTGAAGAGATAGAAATGTGAGGCTAGAAACATCATGAAAACTAGAACCTGCAGGACAGAACAGGCAAAGGAAGGATGTACATAATAGGACTCCAGGGTCTGGAGAGATGGCTGAGCAGTTAAGAGCACTGACTGTCTTGCAGAGGACCCGGGTTCAATTCCCAGCACCCACATGGCGGCTACGAACTGTCCTTAATTCCAGTTCCAGGGGAATCCAAAGCCATCTTCTGACCTCCACGGCATTGCACGACATGGGTGCACTCACATACATGCAGGCAATACACTCATACACTTAAAATAAAAATAATAAATAAAATTTAAAAAAATAGGACTTCAGAAATATACTATTTGCATTACCTCGTATAAGTTAATGAACAATGCAAAGGATAAAATCATACAAGGTTAGGCAAAGAGTCACCAGAAAGCAGAACCAATGCACACAGAGAGGACTTGAAATAGTGCCTGTTCCGACCAATCATGCCGGAAGCCATCACTAAGCATTGAGTAAACTTCTCAGGAGGGTTCTACCTCAGCAATGGGGTAAAAACAACCTGAGTCTGGATGCCATCTTCGTCTTGCTAAAACAGTTTAAAGATCGAGCAAAGTCTTTGAATTCTGTTTCAGAACAAAACTAAGGAATATTTTACAAAAGCATGTATTATACCAAAATTGTAATGGCATTGGACAAGTATATACAAACAAAAATTATGAGACATTAAATTAAACAATATATTGTGATGAGAAAATCAATCAATCAAAACTAACTCATAATGGACACATTCAATAGAATTAATAGAAACATTCAAATCTATGCAATTTACATCTTCGTTATTCATGAAAGACTCGAGGCTGACTCCCTAAGGTATGAACAAGATAACAATGTCACCTTACCAGTTCTATTCTATACACTACTAGAGGCACTAGCCCAAATAATTAGGCACTGCAAAGAAATAGAAACCATTCAGATTGGAAATGAAGAAGTAAGAACATTTGCAGGTCTCACATATAGAAACCCTAATAAATCTCCTGAAGCATCATTAGAACATCTAAACAAATACACAAATGATGTAGGATACAAGACTGTTAAACAAATCAGTTGCATGTCTATCATACAAAGAACAACTCAACCCAAGTAAAAAACAAGAAAACAACTCCATTCATAGCAGAATAAATTTTTAAAAATTTTAAAACTTTGGAATAACTTCAGCAAAATAAATACAGAACTTCCACTCTGAAAAACATAAAACATGGGGCTGGAGACTTGGCTCAGTGGTCAAGAGCACTGTTCTTCCAGAGGACCCAGGTTTGATTCCCAGCACTCACATAGCAGCTAGCAACTATCCATAACTCCAGTTCCAGGGGAGCCAATCCGCTCTTGTAGCCTCTATGGGCTTTGCATGACATCGATGCCCTGAACATACATGCAGGCAAAACACTCATATACATAAAAAATATAAAATTTTAAAAAGGAAAATACAAAACATTGGAGAAAGAAATGAATGATCTAAATAAATGGAACATGTTCTGTTTTTATGGATTGAAAGTGATTTATAGATCTAGTACACATTGAAACAGATTTACAGATGATTTCTCTTTTATAAACTGATTTTAAAATTCAGATGGGATTGAAAATGGCTCAAAATAGCCAAAATCATCCTGGAAAAAGAAAACTAAAATAGGAAGGCAGTGCGATAAGTACACAACAGTGCTTATAAGACCGATGTAATAGAAGCAGAAATCCAGAAGTGAACCCCAAGCATGTGTATGGGCAACTGAATCTAAACAAGAGTGATAAGATCATCCAATGTGAGAAAATAGTCTTTTCACCAAATGGCGCTGGATCAACTGGAAAAACACAGGACTAAAAGTAACATTAAACACTTTTTTTTTTGTTATATGGAAAAATTAACTCAAAATGAATTGAAAATCAGATAGAGGAACAAAGTCATACAAGTTTTAGGACAAAAGGTTGGAATGAATTTCATGACCATGCATTTGGTAAAGAATTACACTTTTTTCAGATTTATTTTATTTTTAACTATGTGCATTTGTGTCTGTGTCTATGCACATAAGTGAAGTGTCTGCAGAGGCCAGAAGAGGGCATCAGTCTACCTGGAGCTGGGGTTACTGGCAGTTGTGAGCCATCCAATGTGGGTACTGGCATCAAACTCTGGTCTTTTCTGTATGAGCAGCAAGCACTCTTAATTGCTGAGCCATCTCTCAAGGCCCTTGGCAAAGAATTCTTAAATATGACATGAAAGATGCAGAAAGAGAAGGAAAGCAAATGAATTAAACTTGATGAAATCAAAAATATTTTTTCTTCAAAGCAATCCATCAGGAAAGTAAACCTGTGATACAGAGAATGAATGAAAATATCTGTAAAGCATATTCATCATAAGGGACTTATATCTACGACATGAAGTGGATCTTTATAAATTTGAGAAAAAAGACAAACAAAAGTGAACAAAAGATCTGAATAGACATTTCCCACTAGAAGACAGAGAAATGGCTAAGCAGCACAGGAAAATATTTGCTCAACACCATTAGTTATCAAGGAAGTACAGATCAAAACCAAAATGAGATGCCACTTCATACCCACTAGATGGCTAGAATTTTAAAAAATCAAATAATGGAGGTAATCTCAGCCACACAGTAGAAAAGGAAACTGCCAGTTTCACATCCCATCCCACATCTGAAATCTAATAACTACTCATAGGCAACAGTGCCCTCATAACTATCTCAGAACTCAAGAATAAAACTGAGGTACCCAATTAGATCCGAGAACAGAGAAAAGCTAGGAGGAAAGTTTAAAGCATCAGAGGAAAGGCTTTCTTTGACTGTGATGGTCTTCTCCCAAACCAACAGAGTTCCCCAAAAAGAGGACCCACAGTTTCGACAGTGGCAAAAGTGAGCCAAAGACTGTTGGTTCCCCATCATTCTGGGACCCGTCTCAAGACACCTGTGCAATTCTCACCCATGGGCGAGAGCTTGGCCACCTGGAGATTGATTAGAAACAAAAAACACCAGGAAGGAATTTGCGAGTGAGTCATGCCTGATTAGTTGTCTATAATGTTCCCTGTTTCTCCACTGTCAAAATTCTTCCTTTGTAATAAATAAAGGCATAAATGGCATCGCAACATCATTTGATATAAATCTCCATTGGGCCTAGGATGTAGCCACAGACTGAGCAAGCAACAGCAGTCTTGGTCCTCCAAACAACTATACTGAATGTATAACCTCTGCTGAGGGTGTGTGGGCTGGTAAATTCATCCCAGTCAAAAGCCAAAAGCTACACTTCTCTTTCTTTGACCTAGGGAGGGCAGATTATTCTTAAATAAACACCCCTGCATATATTGTCCAGATTTTTGATGGTAAGGATTGTTAGAACTCTGTAAAATCTTGCCTTTCTGCTGTCTTACCAACCATTTCCCAGAATCTGTAATTGATTCCTTGGGGCATGCTAGAATCTAGAAGCTATGAAGTGTGGTTGTACAGCACATTAGGAGGAACTGCTTCTTCTTGCAAAGTTGTTTTCTCTTGCCAAGTTGTCACAGGATTTTCAGTAAAGTGGAGAACAGTTTCATCAAACATGGAAGGAGAGGCTTCATCAGTTAGCAGGGGAAGTCTAGCTGGGCTCAGGTCTTCAGGTTATTCTTCCTCATTGTCATTTCTCCCTTGCATGTCATCATCATCATCAAATGGATATTCTTATCCCAGCCAGTCATCTGCCCCTGGAATCCCCATCGTCTTCTGCAAAAGACAGACCATATATGGAAAGGTTACAAAAACTCCTTACTTTTATTTTTTAAGTATGTTTTGAGATGAGGTTTTGAAATATAAAACTTATTTTATTCCTAATACAGTAAGGCCCAGCCTCTTCACCGCACACTCCTGACATTCCTCTTGCCCTTCTCATGGATCTATCACTCCTAATACTGCAATATGACACTTTTTACTACCGGTTACTTGACCCCATTCAATGAAAGGTAACAAAGTGCAGAGTACAAGTTCCTTCAAGGTTTGTTAATCTGTCATATCAAGCTCACTGATAAAACAATAGAATATAATTTTTGCTTTCATCAGAATATGAATTTGCTAAAATAATTCAAACTATAACATTTATCATTCCAAAGTGGGGGTAGAGAATCAGCTGAGAGATGTAAGTGTAGGAACAATTCCCAAAATGTCCTGCTGACTAGTTGCTGGGTAATCTGCACTCTGTGTGTCACCTGCCCGGCTACTACCAGCTCATCTCTATTTGATGCTTATAAAAGTTCTATCTCCACTGTCCCCGCCTTCCTTCTAAATTCATGTCTCATATTGGTGTTTTTACTTGGCCGAAATTAGGTAACATTTTAGTGTCCTGGTTGCCAGGGACGCTAAAGAATTGAGTTCAAACACAGATTGGGGCAACCATGATGAGTTACAGAGGATACCCTGAATTTTAAAAATACGAAAAAAAAAAAAAAAGCAACTGAAAGCTGTGAGCAGCCTCAAGTACGTTATATTTCTCTGATTTGCATGTATAAGTAACCTTTTAGTATTTCTGTTGCTGGATTTTAGCATGTTAAACAACATCTTAGAGCAGGTAAATGAATGTGATATGCGGCCCAGGCTTCCGGCTGGCTTCCCTGTGGAGAGAGGCTGCGCTGTTCTTTGTATCAGACGCTCTTCCACATGCCCCTTTTATCTGTTTGTCACATGCTCTGCTCTGCTGTACTCATTATTCTCCAGATTTACTTAGAAGCTCCTCCTGTACAAGTAGTGAACGTGTGTCCAATAGCTCTAGGTTTGAAGCCTGTGATCAAATTCAGATGCCCCTACAACTTCGTAAGGAGGGCTGGAATAAAGGCAGAGTGTGTCCACACTAGGTCAAGTGCTCTGCCACATCTTAAACTCCGGTGCCTGATTCCCCAGCTTCACTCCAGTTCTTAATTGTTCACTCCAGGTTTGCTGACTGTTCTGAACATGTTCATACTTTTTACTCATGTAAAACATATTTCATTTGTCTAGAGAGCTCTTTTATTTCCTGAATTTTATCACAAGAGCATCTGTCTTCCAGAAATATCTTGCAATATTCCTAGTAAGGGTGCCCTTTCCTACAAGAACTAGTTATGCATTATTATTTTTATATGTACAGAAAAATTTGTGAAGCTTAGATAGTTTAAGCAATTTAAAGGTAGGACTTTAACTCAGTGTTGTTTAATCCAGAGCCTGGTGGGAGGTTGTTCCCACACATTCATGACATCACACCTCTCTTAACAAACCATTGCTCCCTATTACTTCTATTCCACATTTTAAAGATTTAAAGATGTTAATTTCAAATTGAGATAAAGAATATCTGATTCTTTAAATCAGAGATTACCAAAACCAGTATTCTATCTTTTTAATCATGATTAGTACCAGGGTCACATCAAACAATAACCCCTTTTATTTTTTTGCCAGAGAACTAGAGAAATACTTCTGGTCCATGATGGGGCAGCCTCAGTTCAAAATCACTTTCCCTGAAGTATCTTCCCAGTCAAAGAACAGAACAGAAAGCAGAGAAAAGATTATGTAAACTTTTAATGAAATGAAAGGGAGGAAACAATTCTGCTTTCAAGAACAGCAAGGCTGGCAGACCGGAAGAACGAAGAACCTGCTGCCTGGGTCGTGAACCAGTTGTGGTTCTACTGAAGCAGACCTGAAAACTGCATTCTGTCCTGGATGACCTAGGCCTTGTGTGGAGATCAGGCTGTGGCCTTCTCCTCAGTTACTCCATATTTTGTAAAACTGTTTTTTTCAAGCTGTAACTTGTCCAGAGATTCCATATTGCAAGCCGCTTTTGACTCCATTTTAAGGTTGGTGGATGACTGTGCCCCTGGGTGCTCACATGAACAGCACCATTTGGCTAGTACCATCCACATAGTGAAGACTGATAAATTATATTCCTGGGAGTAGAAAGGATGTCTCGTAAATTTAGTAAGGTGAATTGTAACAGTAGGTGCACATGAGTATTAAAATCACATCAGGAAAACCAGGCCCAAGAATTTATCTATCAGACATATCAGACAAAGGAAAGGGTGTGACTCCCTCACAGGGACCCAATAGATGGACACCTAGCACTATGACGTAATGCTATCTTATTTATCTGGCAACTGGCCACAACAGTGTGTAAGACCAGCAAGCCAAGAACTTCGGACTACCTCAGGGGCTTCAGTGCAGCCAGGTCCTCACTGTTGATGCGGCTACTTGAATTGCCTGTCTGTCCTGTTCACTTGTCTGGATCTGCCATCCACCTGTCTGGACATTTGCTCCTGTAGACCTAGTTGTGCCCTTTCCTTCATGGTGTTATTGCTCAACTCTGCCCCAACAGTCTGACTATTGTACACCTGTTGTACAGCTGCTACAGCTTCTTGAACAAAACTTCCAAATCTGCATTTCTGTAACCTTCCCTGCTTCCTGAAGACTTATGAAAACTCTGAACTCTGCTGAGGCCTCTTAAACCTTTACCATGACTTTTAGCTTAGAATGTACATAGCTGATGGATGAAAGATAGATAATGATATGTAATATATGATCTGAAAGTTAATATTAGCAATTAAGATTAGAATATAAGAATCTGTGCTTACCTTGTACAGGCTTATAAAGGAAAGTGGGAATATCTAGCAAACTGCTCCAACTGAAATTAACTTACCTTGCAAATTTATTGTTGCTCAACAAGTTCTACCATTGTGGAAAGGCACAAATATGTTCACCTATGTTTCTGACAAAGCGTGCTCATAAAATGATTTCATACTCTGTATGAAAATCACTCTACCTGTTCAGGCTAACCACGGAGGAAATAACTGATTGCATTTTATTACTGAGAGTTTTATCTCTGGATGCTCTTCTGTGAGGCCCCCAATTCAGGATATGTTCTGAATGTTAGGAGGAACTATCTAGCCACACTTACTGTTGTCAGTTTTGTAGTTTTCGGCTTTAGGACTGCTAAAAACTGTCTAAGCTGTCCTCTGCTGGCTTATTTTTAACTAAACAGTAACAAGTAGTCTGAAGACTACCTGATGGAAGGCTAGGATTTCAAAGGTATAAGTTACCTCCTTGAGTATATGCTTCCTCTGTCAATTACTCATATAACCATGTTTCCCAAATGTCAACTTCATTCTGCTTCTCAATCAGACACATTTTCCAAGGCTCTTTTTATTTAATATAAAAGTGTTCAGCACTATTGCATACATCTTTTTTGTTCAGTAATGTTCCCATGTACATGCTAATTACCAAATAAGAGTTTCATGCTTTCTGTTATTAATATGCCCTATGTCAGTCTTTCCTGTATATCCTAAGCATATTGGAGAAATGTTATCCTCACCACGGTCGGTATGAGTTTTCAGTTAGAATTGAACATGATGAACACAAAGTAACAACTTATCTTTACAGTATTAGAAGGAAAATATCATTGCTTTCTTTTACAGGAATAAAGCATTCTGGTAAAATGTCCATATTTAACACATGTTTTCTCAGAAACTGAAGAAATCAGTTTTCACCAGCGGGAGACTATACTTGCTCTCTTTAAGGGCTACTGAATGCTAAGGTAGTAAAGGAAGAAAAAGAAACTCAGCTTCTCAGTTCAGATAAATTAGAAAAAATGAGTTGGCTGAGTATGCAGTGAGTGTTGGGGCCTTAGGCAGACTGGCTAAGGTGGGACATGTGGTCACAGAAGGTGTCAAGGTATGACAGTCTTTAGTTAATGTATTTTACAGATGCCCTAAAAAACTCAACAGTTTGCAAATAATCTATCATAGAGTCCTGGAGATAAGAAAACTTCAACGTTGCCCTTCTGAAATAGGCCTTGAAAGTCAACTGAACTGAAAAGAACTAAACTACCTATTCAGCCATATTTAATATGAAAATAAATACATCCCTTAAAATTGCTTGCAGTGCAAATTTCCAATAAACCTATTATCCTGCTTATTTGCATAAAAGTCAAAGATACATACCTGCCAATAACCACAAGAAAAAAGAAAGAAAAGAAAACGTCCCTAGGACAGAATTAAGGCATGGCATTAATTGTTCAAATAACTTAGGAAAAAGGAGCACTGTAGTTGCAGGCAATTCTTATTAACATAAGTTAAACTCAATAAGAGAATTTCAACCTTACTGTTTTGCACAAACTAAAACAACTGATGATGAGAACATCACAGTTAACAAAATCACGTTTTACTTTAGAAAAGCCGTAGTAATCAAAGCTCCAAAATTACAAAAGTCAAATCATTTTATAGGTTTTTACTTAAGACTATAATACACAAAAATTACTTTACATGGAAGAGCTTGATTATTAGCAATTATTTGAAGACAATTATTTAAAATACAAGAACTCCAATTGTTGTGTTTAGAGTACTTTCTGTTTTATTGTTAAGCATGTCAAATGGAGAGGAAATAGTTAAAAGCTTTGCCTTTAGAAGTAGTGATTGATGGAGTTGTGATTTTTAAGACATTAGAAAACTACGTTGCAAGTGTTATTTCTGAATTAATTTTTATTTTGTGTAAAAGATTTGTCATATCTTCATAAAATTTGGTGAACTGATTTAATTTTCAAAACCTTTATTTTAAAATTAATGTGTATCTTTTTATGATTTTTAAGCATACCAGGAGGTAGAAATACATGTATTTGTAAAACTGTTTTGTATTGTCTTCATTTCTGAACTATACTGTATTATTCATTCTCAAGATAATTTAAATTTATAAAGTCAGTATCTCAGTCATGTTATCAACACAGGAGAACTGAAAATAATTTTAAAATAAAAAAGTTTTATTTTATGTCAGTAACTCCAGTTCTAGGAAATCTGTCGCCCTCTTCTGAACTCCGTGGGTATTGCATGACACAGGTGCACCCACCTATATGTACGCAATACACCCACACACATAAAAATAAAAATAATAAATAATTGCCTTTTAAAATGAAGATTTCAGATCTTGTTTGCTTCACTCAATTAGGCCCATTGGCAGCTCATCGTAGTGGGTCGAGTGGCTAACCTCTCAACTCATGGCTGCCAGACAGCAAAAACAGAAAGGAAGAGAGAGGATCTCATTATTTCCCTCAAGAGCACAATGCAGTGTCCTTGCCTCCTTCCAAGGGACCCCACTCCCTAAAGTCTTTACCACCTCCAAATAGTACCATAAAGTGGGGATCACGCCTTTAACAAATGGGCCTTTGGGGACAGTCAAGATCCATACTCTAACAGATACAGAGATAAATATAGATTTATCATTTAACAATTCTGTACTGTTCCTAAATCTTATCAAGACTTTGAAAGTCAAGGTTTATGGATTTAATTTAAAAAAATGAAAGGACACTAAAAAAGACTCTATCCAAAATGATATAGTACAACTCCTAAGTTTAAATGTGCTAACCAAACTCGGCTTCAAGAATAGCTTAGACATAATAAAAAGAAACTTATTCCCTTGCTCCAAAGAAAAGCAGATTTTTCTTTTGCCAGTGAGATGGCTCAGTGAGTCATGACATTTGCTGCCAAGCCTAACCACCAAAGTCTGATCTCTGGAAGAGATAAGGTGGAAGGAGAAAAGTGACTTGGAAAACTTGTTCTCTGACCTCTAAGCCACTGGTCCCCACCAAAAAAAAAATATTTTTTGAAAGATTGCTAAACAGAAATACACAATAGGTTTCACTGGAAGCCTTTAACTTTACTTATTTTTCAAACTAACTTTTGTTAAATAAGGAGAGGGAGTATCTTACTAGATAGGGTCTTACTAGATAGCCCAACTGGACTAAACTCATGGTCCTTCTGCCTCCATCTTCTGGTCTGGGCTACTGCACACCTGCTTTAAAAAAAAACTTTGTATATATTTAAGGTACATATTATATGCTGGAATAAATACAGATGGTAAAAATGCTACTATAGTAAGGCAAATTTACATATCCCATATCCATCACCTTGCTCTCTCTCTCTCTCTCTCTCTCTCTCTCTCTCTCTCTGTATGTGTGTGTGTGTATTTAGTTGCCTATCATCTTCACTTTGTGCATTAGATATCTAGATTTGCCCATCTTAAGAATCTGTTGATTTATATGTTCTGAAATATTTCTACTCGCCCCATGCAACATTTGGTAAACTACTACTTAGTTCTTTATCTCTGTACATTTGAAAACATTGTTTAGATTCCACAAATATGTGAAATCATACAACTTCCTGAATCTGAGGTATTTTTTATTATTTTGACAATTTATGCTAACCTTAAGTTTTTAATGTATATTTTATTGAATATTTTGCATTTCGTACAAAACATCTTAATTATCTTTTCTTTTAGCATAATGTCCAATGTCTTTGGGACTCTTTCAAGTTGTGACAATTGGATCTCAGTCATCTTTGACTTACACTTCATTGTAGGTATAGACACTAGTCTCAACTATTTGTTCATTAGCAGACACAAGCTGTTTTCATTTTTATCTATTGTGAATTATACTGCAATGAACAGAAAAGTTCAGATATCTTCCCAAGTTGATGAATTCATTTCTTTTGGGTATATGCCCAAAGGGGGTTTCTGGATCATATCGTAGTTCATAAATGTCTTCAGAATGTCTCCATAGCATTTTCTATAATAGCTCAACCAATATGCATTGCCATCAACAGTGTGTAAGAAAAGTATTCCCTTCTCTTGAACTTAACCAATATGTTATCCTTTGATATTTCGGTGAGCAGCATCCTGATAGGTTTGGAGTGACACTTCTTATAAAGGGTTTTGTATGTATTTCTTCAGTGATTAATAATGCAGAAAAGTTTTCATATGCATTTTGGAAATTTTACGTCTTTAGATAAATATATATTCTAGCCTTTTGCCCAGTTTTTAATCAGGTTATTTTCTTCACTTCTTAGTTATATGCATTCTTTATAAATTTGGATATTAATTCCCTATTAGGTTTGCAAAAAACTTTCTCTGGTCCATGCATTGCCTTTTCATTTTGTTGATTGCATCCTTTACTGCATAGGAGCTTTTTGGTTTGATGAAACATTTTCGTTGCTGTTGTTATTCTTGTAGCCTGGGTTTTGAATCTGATATCCAATGTTCAGGAGTTGTTTTTTTTTTTTTTTTTTTTTTGCAAGATGTTTAAGACGTCAGATCATTCACTTTAAGTCTTTTAACCATTTTGTGTTGATTTTTGTATATGGTATAAAACAAGCATTCAGTGTCATTCTTTTGCATATAGACATTCATCTCTCCCAGCAGCACTTAAAAATTTGTCCTTTCTCCATTGTGTCTTCTTGGTGCTTTGGTCAAAAATTAGCTAACGTGTGTCTGTATTTAATTTCAACTGCCTATGCTTTTCCATTTGTCTGTGTTTCTGTCTTATGCCAGTATTACATGGTCTGGATTATAATAGAGTTATAATGTAAATTTACCTCAGGAAGTCTGATGCCTTCAGAATTCTTTTGTATATTCAGAACCATTTATGAATTCTTATAAATTTTAGGATTGTTTTTCTATCTGTAAACTTTGAAATTTAGGTTTGCATTGATCTATTTTTGGTAGATTATTTATATTTATTTATGTATTTATTTATTTATTTATTTGAACTGGAGTTACAGACAGTTGTTAGCCACCATGTGGGTGCTGTAAATGAAACACTGTTCCTCTAGAAGAACAACGAGTGCTCTTAACCACTGTTATTTAGAAATAACAATTCTTTCAACCATGAAAATAGATTATATTTTCCTTTTATTTCCTTCTGGTTCTGTTCTTTTATAATTATTACCTTAGCTAAGTGTATTCCTAAGTATTTTGCTTTATGCTATCGCAAATGAGATTTTTCTTTATTTCTGTTGCAGTTCAGGTATTTGTATACAAAAGACATTGTTTCATTTACAGACAACGAAACCTTTATCCTTCAGGAATTCCGGAGAGATAAATGAAACATTAGGTAATAACCTCTGACCTCATTCTAATTTCTCAGCGTGGTGACACACACACAAAAATAGATATTGTTTAGAGCATTGGTCCCTAGCACTGACCTACAAGCTTCTGTTGATTAAAATTTTATGTTTTTTTTTAATTATTGAATTTTTGAGACTCTCATATAATTGTTGGTATTTAGATACCCTCCTCTGCTTGCACCTCCCTTTACTCCCCGCATCAAGTTTAATATATTCTATCATATAGAGATAGTCCAATTTGAGTCCCCACATGTGCCTTTAGCATGGGTCCATCCACTGGAGTCTGGTCAACCTATAAAGAGTCCCATCCCTGTAAGACAATGTCTTTTCCCCTCCCAGCAGCCATTGTTTGCCAAAGGTTCCTTAGGTGGTGTTGATACTTCTTACCCACCTCTTCATGCCTGTGCTGGGATTTTGTCAGTTTGAGGTTGCATGGGACTTGAGTATGCTGTCACCATATGAGTAACTAAATTCTAAGCTTAACAAGGATCCTACACTATACCTGGCAATTCTAATATAACACAAGTCAATCTTTTCCAAAAACGATTAGAATTTTTGTTTCAAAAAATACATACGACATTACTGAATTAGTAGTTAAAGATATATTCTTGAACCCAGTTGCATCACCATATAATTAATACTGTCTAGAATCCTGATGTCTTCTTTATCCAGTGAATATTATACATGCTCTCTCATGACTACTGACTCTATCACTTGAGGCTTTGTGACACAGGTCAACTTAAGTAATGTCTATAATCACATAAATGTATTCATATTTAAAGTACAGTTGAAAAAATGTCCCTTATGTAGAATTATTAAGAGGGATTAAGTATGCAAAATGTGTAGGAGAGTGACTTTCACATGGCAAAATCATATTGTTCTTTGATTTGCCGAATACAAGCAACAGTCTCTAAAACAGGACTTTCATTGCCTTCAAAGTTCAGTAGTAATTGGCAAAGGTGACCTTGCAGAGATGGAACTAACAGAATGATTAAATGAATAAGAAGCTAAGGGAGAACAAAAGATATAGTTTGAAAATAACTCCAAGTTATGGGTAATAAGAAAGGAAAATAATAAAGTCAGGGCAGAAAGAGAATGAATAGAAAAGGTGTGTTCAAGTGAGAAGGTAAAGAATCTTGGACATAATGAATTTAGATAATTGTAGGTTTTGTGAAAACCTCCCTACTAGGGTCTTAAATATGACCCTTATCATTTTAATTCTGTACTTCCATCAACAACATTCATCAATAAAAGAATTAACCACTATCAGCAATGAAAGTATTACCTGAAATATAAGAAGGCTCAGTTCATGTTACTATCACAGTTTCTGCTAGCTGTTGTTTTTTGCTATCTTTCGCATTGACCAGATTAAATTTTCAAAATCATTCCTCTCTCCTTTTTTGTTATTTGCTGATGTTCATTTTTATGCAAACTATTTCCAGTACAGATTTATAATTACAAAGAAAGTCATTTTATCAAGCGTGTCCCAGTTAAAATAGGAAAGCCCCAATCTACTTTGTGTTCTCTTCACATTCTTGTCAATATAGCCCCATTTTCTTGATCGCTTGTTCAGAATCACAAAGTGCTTATGTTTAAAGAAAAATACACCTACTATTAAATGTAGTACATAAATATTAAATATTTATATGTGCTATTTATATTTAGAGAAATTTATGCATATCATTAAACTTCAAAACACAGAGAAGTAGGAAGGGACTGAAAATCACAATATTATTGATTTTCAGCATTTTTGATATGGGTTTTAGGAAAATTTATAGATATATTTTACATCCTAGATTTTAAACTATCATCCCTGAATTTTTAATGTCTTTTTTAACCTATGCTTTGATGCATCACTAAAAATATATATACACACTAATCTCTCATTTTACAAAGGAACTCTATCATCTTCAACCAGTGTCATAATTTGTATGCAAACCTGATCCTATTCCATCCTTGACTTACATTTTTATTGGTTTTCCTGCCTTTCATGAGATTAGTGAAACTTTAATCTTGGAGGGCAAATCCTTTCATGACTTGGTCCCTGGTTAGTGTCTAACTTTACCTACTGATATACCTTTATAGATATACCTTAACTCAAAACATTCCAATTTAATAATGAATTGCTTAATATGCTATGCTCACCTGTTTCTATTCATTTAGATAAATAATTCTATGGTGCTGAAATCAAGATTATGCCTCTGCTACTTTAGAAAGTCCATTCATGTTCATGATCAATAACTCCTACTGGTCGTTAAGTTTTATTTCAAGTGTCTATTTTTCTGCTGAGATTTCTCTAACCACTGAGTTTACAACTGGTATTCCACTTAAATTTACTGGTTGGTTTCCTGGTCAGACTCTTGTAGTATAATGACAGTTCACTAAGGATAAGAAATGTATCTTATCTTATTAATCTGTGTATTTTCAGTGTCAAGGCAATAACTTTGCTACAAAGGACCTGCTCAGTAAATGTATATTTGATGAATCAATAACAACTTCCTATTCATTAAAGCTGAGGCAATTGCTACATATCATAGATTGCTTATTGATCCTATCTCCATTAGGTCTCATGGCAAGCTCACAGAGAATATGCCAAGAGATGAGACAGGCAAAAGATTTACAGGTGGAAAGACATGCAAAGAATGAAAAGAAGAGGAAAGGAGGAAGCCCTCAGGCTCATTAATTCTCAGATCTGTGGAAAGAGATGGGAAAGAACTGAGTAGGAATATCTAATTTCAGCATAGTTCTTTAAATGGTTTGGCCAGGTTGATAGGAAGTCCTAAAGCTTCTTGGAGTATTTCCTAATCTTGCAGGAAGAGACCTGCTTCAATACCACTGCATAAGCATTAGCTGTCAGCAGCTCAAGGGATGTGGAAGCACAAATTTAATGCATAAATGGACCCAGAGAGACAGTGGTTTAAGTGACTATTCAGTTGTTTCCAGCATACATTAATGTCACACATTTTTATATTGATTTTTATTATTTTTAATTATATGTATATAAGCGAGATATGTACATGGAAACACAGGTGCTCACAGAGTCCAGACGAAGTTCTCAGATTCCCTGAAGCTCAGTTTCAGATAGTTGTAAGCTGTCAGAAATGGGTGCTGGGAATCAAACATAGGTCCTCTTCAAGGGCAGTACAAGCTCTTCACCCCTGAGACTTTTCTCTGACTCCCTCCCCACCAACTCCTTTTAAATTCTTCAATATTTTTAGCACTGATCTGTAAACATTACTCAAAAAAATCTATTGCTTCATAAATATGGTCAAAAAATGTTTTCCTCTTTTTCATATTAATCTAGTACTTCTTAAAAAAGGATGATTCTTATCCATAAACCACTGCATATTTCACATCTCTAAAATATGTGAGCTAATAAAAATATGTATCTGCACTTTAATGTTAGAAAAAGCCTCAATATCTATTAAAATGCACTATACAATACTTAGGTCAATGAAATGGTGATTTACATGCCTGTGATTTATACTATAAGGCACCATAAATAGAGAGGTCGTGGTACAAGATCAAAAATATGAAACAGTCCTTTAATGTAGAAGCATGAAGTGACAGAATTAACTTCAGGATAGTATTGGGTTAAACATGGCAAAGACATGTGAGGATTTCTTTCTTAAAAATATTTTATTAGTTACCAAAAATCATGTTTCCTAACTCTGACACACACAAAAATTACACATAGAAGGTTTCTTAGAGCATGTGTTTAGGAAATATACCTATGAGGATACAAGGAATGTGGGAATGGTTTGAGGGAAAAGTTGACCAACAGTGTTGTTACAACTTAAGATTCAGGGACCCAGAGTATTGGTTCAGTGGTTAAGAGCACTGACTGTTCTTATAAAGGTCCCGGGTTCAATTCCCAGCACCCACATGATGACTATCATCTATAACTCCAGTTCCAGGAGATCCAACTCCCTCTTCTGACCTCTGTAGACATTCCACAACAAGGATGCACATAGACTCTTGCAGACAATACAGTAATACATATAAAATAAAAGTAATAAAATATTTTTAAAAACTTAAAATAAGCATTACTCAAACCAAATGTTATTCTCAGCCTTAATCAGAAAAATCTCTCCTTGCGATGAACAGTGATGAATAGAGAGACGTGGCCACTCTAGGTGCTGAGAATAAGAAATGGTTAAGCACTCAGCCCTGAAAAGGACATTTATATCACCCACTTTGAGACTCAGAGAATATCACAGAAGAGAAGATGGAAAGAATATAAGAGTCAGAAGATAGGGAGATGTGCTACAGAATACTGTCTTCTGGGAAAGACACAACCATTGCAATCATGACACATAGGCTAGCAAATAAAAAGCCATATGCCAGGACTGGATTCTCTCTTTTGGAGTTGCTGACTAAGGAGGTCCCATAGACCCACAAACAATACTGTCTATTGCCATTGCTTTGGTTAATGACCAGAACATGACAGTAAGATACTATTACTGAAGAAACAATATATGAGAGTTGTAGAAGAAACCAAGCTCGTACTTACCTCAAACTTTATCTCTACTGGCTGGCATTCATAGTATTAGAAGGTTCTATGCATGCTATTAGAAGAGAAAAATAATTACCAATCTTACTGAACTGTGAACCTTGTGAGATACAATAATGACTGGCCTGACAAGATATAACCACTGGTGCAATAGTGGCACACATGTTATGTGACCAATCAACCACCTTTGATTGGATTTAAGACCTACTTCCCAAATGGAACCCATACCTGGAACTCTTATCAGGACCAAGAACCTGTTCTCCTTAGGGCAGAACTTGTTACTACTCTCCTGCTAAATAGATATAGTATTAAATTGACTTACAATAAGTTACTGTTATACTCATAGATTGGTGCATCTCTCAATTCTCACTCAAGAAGCTTCTTCTTGCAACAGATGATGATTAAGACAGACACCTACAACTGGTCAACATGCAAAAAATAATGGATTGCAGAGTATTCAGTCTTAAATAAGATATCTATATATTACCCTCTCTTCCAAAGCCTTGGGAAACACTGCAGAAGAGGAGGCAGGAAAGATTGTAACCTTCAGAGGTAGTAGATAAATACAAGGAAATTGTGTTATTTGGACTGCCCAGGGCATTTGCACATATGAACTCACAGAACTTGTGTCAGCATGCACAGAACTTGCGAAAGCCCAAGCTAGACAAAAACCCAGCATGGACCATGGAGGTGGGTATGAAGCCCCAGCCTTAACTGAGGAATTATTGAAAACTGATAGCTTCTGAGAGAGGGAGAGTTAGTTTTCTTTAAGTGTGCGTTGCCTGGTACATTGACCAGACTCCAGGGGAGGGACTCACAGCTGAGAGCACACAGGGAATACAAATTAGATTCAAAAGGTCTTTAAAAGAGATGATGTGAAGTCAATGTCAATGGGGTGTAGTAAGGTAGAATGGAGATGGGAGAGGAGGTAAGAATATGATCAAAATACATTTTATAAAATTCTCAAATATATATATATATGTATGTATTACAACAGAAAAGGAATGTATCCTTTTATTTAGAGAACACAGCAAAGCACAGAAGCCATAACAATATATATATATTAAAAAATAAGATTACTATAGACAGTGCCAGTGTAAAGTTTAATTTGGCAGTTATATATAAAAATTTAGAATTCAAAGTGGAGACCCAGAAGGAAAATATGTACAAAAATGCTATCTGACAATGAATCTAATCTTACAATATAAGGAGTAATTATAGACAAAAAACAGGTGGTTAAAGGGTTTGAATCACTGATATTCCAAGTAGCAGAAAACAGAAAGAACAAGCAAATAAGTGTTTAAAGCCTAAGTGAAGAAATGAAATTTGCTCAAATATTGCTAAAATGTGAAAAAAAATTAAAGTACGGCCTTAGGAACATAGAAGTAATGTGTACTCTTGAAAGAGAAGTTTTGTTAATCAAGTGGGAGCAAATACCGAAGAGGAATTCAAAACAATAGATAAACAGGTTTCTCAAAGAGTTTTGTTAAGTCAGTCCAAAACAGAGAGTTAAAGTGGTTGGTTTGCTTGTTTGTGAGTTTATGTTGGACAATTAAAATATGTTTGTACTTGATATAGAGGTCAAAGTGGAAGATACAGTAGAAATCAATGAAGATTGCTGAGTGATTTCACTACTCATCAACAAAATGTCAATTAAAATTGCTAGGAAGTAGTGTCTCACATCAACCAATGTGGCATGATGAAAAATTCTGGTGGTGCTGCATGTCGGCTAAAATGAAGGATACTCACATTGCTGTAAGGAACGTAACAGCCACTTAGCAATATACACTTTATTTCCATGACCTAGGGATTCCACTTTCTGATACATCTTCTTAGTAATGTCTTCTAAGTCTAGTAGTGCACACATAGCATTGGGAATTTTGTTAAAATGCAAATTCTTGTTCAGGAAGTCTGAAATGAGACCTGAGGCTCTGCCTGTCTAACAAGATTCTCTATGATGCTGTGTCTGCTTCACTGTGACTACATGTTCAATAACAAGGCTCAATGGAAGCTCTTGCTTCTATGAAGACCAGGAGACAGGTGCACTGATATTCACAGCAGAATCAAAATCACAGAAAAGCTACCAACACTTGTCAACCAGTCCATTAATACAACAACAGATAATGTAATATATCCAAGAGAGAGGATACCATCCTAAATCCATCCTTCATAACATGATGTAAAATGAAAAACAATTATTGTTAAGGGGTGTGTGTGTGTGTGTGTGTGTGTGTAAAGCATGTCCAGGTACCAGCCAAGGCCAAAAGAAGATGTTAGAGTCCCTGGAGCTAGGGTAAAAGAGGTTGCGAGCTGCCCAGTATGGGTACTAAAAACCAGGCAGTTCTGCTGCAAGAGCAGCTAAATCTCTTAACCACTTTGCAATCCCTCCAGCCTTGAAAAACAATTTAAAAATAATGACATCTACAAATGTTATTCTTTATAAAAATTTCCAAACACACAAAATATATAAACTATAGTGGAAGATTAAAGGCAAAAGCGAATGAAAATAGTGGCCTTTTATGATGAGGAAGAATGAAGCGGAATGAACAGAAGCCCAGACCTTTATGATTCAGAAGAACCCAAGTAAAATATTAATATGCACTGGGACAGTACAGACAATATTCTGATATTTATTTGTAACTTTAAGGATTTTAACATTTACTTTTAACTTTTAAACTTAAGTAAAAGTTTACAAAGAAAATTGAGGAAGGGACATTCATGGAACATTTATACAGATGTT
>NW_008353598.1:1328447-1332321 GCF_000622305.1 Nannospalax galili | reverse complement strand
TTTGATATTCTGCTTGCTTTGCTTTTTAAATATTTTATTATTTATTTATTTATTTATTTATTTATTTATTTATTTATTTGTATGAGTGTGTTGCTTGCATGTATGTAACTGCGTACATGTCATGTGGTGCCCACAGAGGTCAGAAGAGGGTATCAGATCCCCTGGAACTGCAGTTACAAATGGTTATTAGCTGCCATGTGGATGGTAGGAACTGATCCCAAGTCCTCTGCAAGAGCGACCAGTGTTCTCAAGAACTGAACTATCTTTCCAGGCTCTTGTTTTGTTTTTAAATAAAAATTATGCCGTAGTTTTAAACACTTATATAAAGAAAACTTTGCACAGCAAATGTTTTTAAATATTATGAAAATTATCATAACAAAGGAATTATCAATTTTTTTTCTAGGGCTGGAGAGATGGCTCAACATTTAAAAGCACATGCTGCTCTTGCAGAAAACCTGAGTTTAGTTCCCAGCACCCACACAGGGTGGCTCACAACTACCTATAGAAACAGCTCCAGAGGCTCTAACACTCTTTTCTGGATTCCACAAGCACCTTCTCACAGTGTACACAAAGCACCCACACACATACATACACATATGGTTTTTTAATTTCCAAAACAGAACCAGGTAACTGTTTTGAACTATTACCCACTATGAAGTACAACTTGGATCGTACTGTCTCTAATCAACATTAATAGATGTGAGATATTTAATTTTCATTTCAACACATACTAACAAACCTGTCACTGATATTCTAGCTCCCCTCCTCCTCCTCCCTTTTCCTCCATCTTTACTTGAGTGACTGCCTGGTCCCAATCTGCATTCCATTCTGTCAAACTTCTCTGCTCCTCTTGTCCTGATTAAGTCACTAAAGGTGTGTCTTTTCCATAACTCAAGGCACTCAAATCATCATAGTGCCTCATTGAAATTCTCTTGCAAAATCTCTGCCTTTGAAAGGAGTTGCATCATTAGCCATATAAAAAATAGAATCAATGCTGGTCTCCATTTATCCAGAAAAGAGTAAATGCCACCTAACAGCCAGTTGAAATTGAACATAGTAAAGCCAGCAATCTACAGCAATCTAGGCTTCAAGTTCAATGATGCAGATCAGAAGCAGAATCTGATGATGAAAAGGACACAGATGTAAAACAGATCTGTTCCCTTAAAACTATATTATTCTCCTGCTCTGTCCCAGGGACTGTGCTAAGCTTAGAAAAACAAAAGCGTCACTAAGTGGTCAGCATCATGTTTTAACTTTCAGTCAAGAACAGGCCATTTCCCAGTATATGTCTTGCATTTGACAAGTTCTTCAGAAAAGTTGAGTGTGCCTGTGTTGGAAAGTTTAGGCTCTAGAGATCAATTTTCTCTACAGACCCTGATTAAATAGAATGTGCTAAAGAAATTGATGGTCCTATTTAACTTGTTCTACTATTTCTTTAGTTCTTTCTTTTACACTGTCTTCCACTCAAGTATCTATTTCACAAACTTTGTCATTGTTCAATTTAGATGCTCCAAATGGAGTTAAGCACTATTGGGGATTGAAAATGGTTACACGGGTTGTTAAAGCAGGTTTCCAGTTTGAGATTCTGCCTTTATTATAGCCATATCGCCAGGGTCCCTTAAAGCTGAGATTATCTGAAAGTGGATAATAGCATGGAAAACTGGAGGGAGGAGAAATGAAAGAGCTCTATACTCAGCAAGGGCATAAGAACATGAAAGCTCTAGCAGAGGCGTATACATTTCTATGGTATGAGTGCTCACCTTTCATTGCTTATAAAAGCACTGTTTTCTACGTTCTGTGGTGACCTTATTTCTTATATGAGTGAATCTGTAGAAATTCTCTTATTATTCTTAATTTTCAGATGTTGGAACACTGTGATAGCAATATAAGCTGTGTCAAAAGTAATGACTGGCAGGGCTCTACTGATACACAGCATCACTAACTATGAGGGCTGACTTTTGCTTTATTGACCTCTGAGCAAAATGACTTCAAATACAAGGCATTAGAAATATGAAGCATAGATATCAATTAAAAGCAAGAATTAAAGAAAAAAACATTCTTAGGAAGTTTAACTTTTCCACCCTCCATTCCCCAACTAAATAAAAAAAAAAAAAGTGCAAAGAAGTTTTACATAAAACTTGACGAGCTTTTTTGGATCCGTGTGACTAGAATTGCTGGAAGGTTGTATGCTTTCAACCTGAAGGCCCTGGGATTCTTTTGACCATAGTCCTGCTGAGTTAGGCCCTTGGCTTCTGCTAAATCCTTCAGTCCACACCACTAAGCCCCTCCAACTCCATGAAACAGGACATATTATCAACAGCCATTCTCATACCAGTCTGCTAAGTTCTGTAAAGATTCTAAGGAGCTTGCTACCTAGACTTTATGTTGAATTTTTCAGAGTGTGGAAAGAGACAGACTTAGAAGGAGCAATTGCAGTGTGGTATAACAAGTGCAACCAGAAGCCTGTGCAAGGCCCAAAAAGGTCAAGACGAATGTGAGTAGCTGGTGAGCTTCTTCTCTAAGGACCTGCCTCCAAATCTGTTTTGACCAATGAATAAACACGTGTTAGGTCAGGAAATGAATAATCCTTCAAAAACAGAAGATAGTATAAATGCCCCTCAATCAATTACATCAATGTTAAATTCAAATAAACCATCATCAACTGAAAGTAACATAACTAGAAAATGTGTTTATAACACCTAATCGAACATCATCATATCATAGATGAATCACTCTTAAATGTCCTCAGAACATGGTTTTTATTTTTTAATGTTTTTCATTTAATAACCACATGATTAGAAGAAGAACTTCATTACAGCTTTAACATATTCAGTAACACATTCTAGAGTAAGGATACATCTCTTTCAATAGTGGCTGTAATTTTTAGGTTCACAGTTGAATTAATACAGTTATACAATATAGAACTCACTATAAACCTTGTATAACACAAAATTGAATGAGTTTTTACCCTTTAAAGATCTCCACTTCATTTTAAAATATGTTGTTTCCTACATTTTTAATGCTACCTAACGCCTAGATGTTTTCACATGTGTCTTTAATCTCTATGTATCTGATGATTACTAGTCACAGTCAGTTACACTCAGATCCTTAGTACCTGAGTATGGATATAAAGTCATCAGGTAGATTTCACTGGTCATGTTTATCACCTATACTATTTAACATGAAGTATATTTTTAATGCTTCCTCCTCAAATACACCATGTTATCAGTGCCCCCATCTGTTCCCCAGTGTTTGTCCATCCACTGAGTATAGTAAGCCAATGTAGAGTTCCTTGTTTTACAAAGATCAGCTCTTCCTCAATCTGCTGAATCTAGTCAGCCTGTCTAGAGATCCTTGTTTTAAGATCAGCTTTTCCTCATCTAGCAGCAATAAGTTGCCAATATGCCTTTAGATAAGATTGGGGTCTGCTGTTCGTTTTCCCTGTTCTATGCTGGGTTACTCTCTGAGAGTCTCTTGGGACACCCTGGCCAATAACTCAAAGGAAGGTAACTCCTGTCTGGCATTGTTTCTTGTTATTTACCCTTTAGCTATACAAACGGATTCTTAAATATACTGATCACTTTTATCTTTGGTTATACTTTCCTTTTGGGTGTTTAAGGCCCTACAATCAGGGTTTTAGCTACTCTAGCATTCCCCCTTCTGAAGAGGTAACCCTAAAATCTTTTAAGGATTAGATAAAAGCTTCCAAATATTTTCGACATTTTTGGCCTTTGGAACAGAGTATGTTGCTGGGAGACCCAAGGACATTGTAGGTTTTAGCCAAGAAACTGGCTATTTTTGTTTGACGTCTTTTTACTCTAAATGCCTAGCCAATTCCTACCTCCTATTCTTATCACACCATCCTCTGAAGGGG